>NW_019525398.1:167462-181784 GCF_002814215.2 Seriola lalandi dorsalis | reverse complement strand
CAGAGCTAAGCGGCTAACGGCTAACAGGGAGGGGCTTCCGCGGGAAACGGAAGGGGGGGGGGGTCATTGTCTTTATTAAACAAGAAAACTGACATTCAACATATTGAAAAGAGAGAAAAAAAATCAGCTACAAAAATAGTGAAGACAGATGGACAGAACACACCTCATGTTACCAGGTTTTAGGCTACCTGTTACCTGATGTTACCTGTTGTTACCTGTTACCCTAAGAGTTCCTTCATATGAAGGTTTTGGTTCTCCTCACATAAATTACACTGTTCATTGTAAATGAGACCAGGACCAGTTCTCTCCTGGATCCCCACCTGAGTTTGTCCCTCACCTGAGTCTCCGCAACTACCTGAGTTGCAATCACTCACCTGGACTCTCATTTTAAACTTTATAAGCAGCAGTCAGACATTCACATATTTAATTTCCCTGGATTTTGCTTCTTGGTGCAGTTTGTTTGAGATGTGGTTATTCTGTGAGGAAGCCTGCAGACAATACTGAGGGCAGAAAGTTTTAAATTCCTGAAAACTGCAGCATCAGTTAAACTGGGTTTAAAGCTTCACTGTTGACTTTAGAAATAACATGACACCATTTATTAATCAGCTGTCTGTGTATGTTATATGTTATATATACAGATAATATGTAGTTTTAATACAATTATTATAATAGTCAAACATCACAATCTATTATTGGCCGCATCATAAGTTCATGGTGTAACAAAGAAAACAGAGAGGAGGATTTCCGTGAACTCACCTAGGAAAAAACCTGTAAAATTTAGCCAATGGGAGCAAAGTGTGGGCGGGGCTTGGTATTGGAATGCGAAAGAGAGAAAAGCAGTTTCTGTCGGACCGGTTAGTGACCCTGGGTGAAACATCACCAAACAGGTAAATAAAACTTTTATTAATGATCTTTATGAATTTTAAGTAATTTATAACAAACATTAGGAAAGTTAGAGAGAGAGTGGTCGAGCTCCATAAAGAGTGAACGGAGAGAGAGGTAAAGTGGCACACACAAACAACAGGGGTGGGTGTCCGGTTTGAGGTGAGAATGGTTGAGCTCCATAGAAAATGAACAGGGAGAGAGGGAGGGAGTGTTGTCAGGTTGAACTGGTTTGGGCGAGGCGGCCGAGCGAGCTTCACACACAGTGAAAAGGAGAGAGAGACAGATTTTTAATGTTTGTGTCGCTTCCTTCAGTTTGTTTCACTTCAGAAGAAGAAAGAGGATAAAACCAGAGAAGAAGAAGAAGTCTGATTCTGTAGAGAAACCACAGATTGAGGAAGAAGAAGCAGAAACACCTCCTGCCTCTGAACAGGTGAGTCCATACACTTTGACGTTACCTGAAACTAGTTTGTACACTTCCTGTCTGTGAGTGAAGTACAAATACTTCAAGTTGAACTGCTGCTCTCACTAAAAGTACACAAGTACTCAATACTCAAATAAATGAAGTATCAAAAGTATCTTCATCTTACCCACAGTGTTGGAGGAAGCAAAACTACAAGTCGAGTGTACAAATACTACAACTTAAAGTACTGTGTTTCAAAGGTTAAGTAGAAGTATAAATACACTGAGAAAGTACTACATTATAAGTAAAAGTCCTGCACTAAAAAGTACATGAGTATTATCAGTATAATGTAGGCCTACTCAAAGTATGAAGTAAAGTAATGCAGGTATGAAGTAGCAGCAGTAGTATTAGCAGCAGTATTAGAAGATTTTTACTTGAGTAAATTAAGTACTGCAGTATTCAAAAGTACATTTTTATGTCAACACATTGTTGTAATGTTCCACATTTACAGAACCTAATGACTCTGAAACAAGCTGTTGACTGACTGACTGATGATTGATGAATGACTGAATGACTGACTGAATGACTGACTGACTTACTGACTGATGATTGACTGACTGACTGACTGACTGACTGATGATTGACTGACTGATGACTGACTTACTGACTGATGATTGACTGACTGACTGACTGACTGACTGATGATTGACTGACTGATGACTGACTTACTGACTGATGATTGACTTACTGACTAATGATTGACTAACTGACTGACTAACTGACTGATGATTGACTGATGATTGACTGACTGACTGATGATTGACTGACTGACTGATCACTGACTGACTTACTGACTGATGCCTGACTGATGATTGATTGACTGACTGATGCCTGACTGATGCCTGACTGATGATTGATTGACTGACTGATGCCTGACTGTTGATTGATTGACTGACTGACTGACTGACTGACTGACTGATGCCTGACTGATGATTGACTGACTGACTGATGCCTGACTGATGATTGATTGACTGGCTGCCTGACTGATGCCTGACTGATGATTGACTGACTGACTGACTGATGACTGACTGATGATTGACTGACTGACTGATGATTGACTGACTGACTGATGCCTGACTAATGCCTGACTGATGATTGATTGACTGACTGATGATTGATTGACTGGCTGACTGACTGACTGACTGACTGACTGACTAATGACTGACTGACTGGCTGCCTGACTGATGCCTGACTGATGATTGACTGACTGACTGACTGACTGATCAAACATTCAAACTAAATGAATCTTTATTTAAACTTTGAACACAGACTTCGTCCATCGTCAGGACACTGACAGGTTCAGACCTGACTGACTGTGGAGGCTGCGATTGGTTTATCTGTGATGAACACAGTATATTGTCCATCACATTTTCAAAATAAAAGACAATTCATTCACTGATTAAAAGCTCTTCAAAGTAAGATTCCTTCAAAGAAATGTAGTAGATTCAAAAGTACAAGATTACTCAAGTACATGTACTTAGTTACTGTCCACCACTGGTAGCAGTAGTATTAGTATTACTAGGCTAGTAGTATCAGATGATCACATGACATCATTCACTATATTTATTTGAATGGAAGAAATTCAGATGTAACTAAACCGACCCTGAGGACAGACACAACATATTGAAATACATTCCTTTTCAATGATTAACTTGAATTAATTTTAAGCACAGTATTCTGTTTAACAATAATATTATAGTATTATTTATTCATTTAAAGGTTTATGTAAGCAATCGTCATAGCCACTAGATGTCACTCTACACCACCAGCATCTCAGACCAAAACAAACGCTTCATTGGCCACGCCCCCTTCCTGTTCAGGTGTTCCAGAGCTCAGTGAGTTTCCACTCACACAAGCAGCTGTGAACACGAGAGACGACAAACAGCCCAGACACAACCATTAGCTTCATGGTGTCATGATCTGACTCTGTAACATCCTCCACACACACACACACACACACACAAACGCAAACACACCACACAAACACGCCCGCACACACGTTAGAGTTTCTTATAAAGTTTTCTAATCCTGATTCTAAACTTTATAATCTCATGTTAAAGAACCTCTCTCTGTCTTTCTCCACACAGCTCTCTTGCCCTGACTGATTGGTTGATTGGTCAGTTTTAGCCCCGCCCTCCTGTGACGCTCCACCATGTCATCAAACATCAACGTCTCCCTGGACAACCCATACGGTCAGGTGACCATCCCACGGGCTAAGCTCCACCACCCTGATGACACTGCCACGGTCATAGCAAATCCGGTGGCTCTGAGCAGTAATGACGGGAACCCATATGGTGTGTCGAGCTCCGCCCCCCCACCACCTTATATGGTGAAGGAAGATGGAGGGGGGGAGGAGGAGGGAGGAGGGAAGTGCCGTGCTTGTTGCTATCGCTGCAGGAAGAGGAAGTGATCTCACTGTGGCATGAGTTGGCATCACAGTGACAGGACGTGATGTCACAGCATCAGGAGGACTGTGATTGGCTTGAAATGTCAAAGGATGGAAGGACAGGAAACAAAGACACAATTCAAAAGGTGAAAAAGGAAGGAAAGGTCATAAATGACTGAGTGAGGAAGTTGTTTCATTTGTGGCAGCCATTTTGTGTCAGTTAAACATTAAAAAGCAAAACTTGTGTCAACTTCCTGTTTGTTAAATCAAAACCTAAAAATATAAAAATTATTTAAAAAATGATTCAAGCTCAAGAGCCACTTACTGAAATATTCCTGAAGCTCAGCAGGTTCCACTCTGAAGAAGGCCATGGGATCCAGCTGAAAGCTACAAGAATTACTAGGAGTTGATGCTTTATACAAACATATGATCATGATAATATGTAATGATAATAATTATGATATGATCTAAAGCTGGTTTTGTTAATTTTTTACATTGAAAAAAGAGAAAAGTTTATTTTTGATGTTTCAAAACCGAAAAAAAATGACAGAAAAAGATCAATAATCAATGACATATTTATTGATCTGTGAGCAGATTAGATTAGATTAGATTAGATTAGATTAGACATAAAATGGCCGCTGCATGATTTCATCGTTAATGTGGAAGTGACTCCATTAAACTAAATATTCAGTTTTTTTTTACTGTTCACATGAATGAATGAACAAATGGATGAAATAATGAATGAATTAATGAATGAACAAATGAAATAACGAATGAATGAATGAACGAATGAATAAATGAACAAATGAATGAATGAACGAATTGATGAAAGAATGAATGAACAAATGAATTGCTGAGTGAACGAATGGATGAATGAATGAATTAATTAATGGATGAATCCATTTAAACATCAATAATCCCAAACATCTTAAAATGAAGAATCTCTAATATAATGAGATTTTTGAAAATTCTGACGTTGAAATGAACGATGGTGAAAATGGTTAATAATTGTATAAAGTGATGAATGGATGAATCTTTTATTTTATTTTGTCTGTAGTACATTAATAATATGATATATAATCTAAATGTATATTAATAATCCCCTGACCAACAAACTGTTTGCGTTTTTTATTTTATCTCAGAAGAAAAGATGATGGTCCATAAAGTATTAGTAAGTAGAACTTTTATTGTGAAGGAATTTTGATGACATCATAGTGTTTGTTCATTAGAGTTTTTCTGTGTCTGGTTCTAATAAAGAATATTGATAAACAGACTGATCAGCTGATCATCCTGTTAATACCTCACTAAAACACACACACACACACAACCTGAGTATATGTATATATCCAAGTTATACGTCTCTCCTTGTTGCCATGGCGACCTCAGTCTGTCAACACTGAGCCGTAACCTGATAGGTCGACACCAGTGGCCAATAGAAACCTGAGAGCAGCTCCACTTTCTATTGGCTGATCAGGTTACAGGTGAGATTATTGATCGTGTCGCCTGCTCAGGTTCAGAGTCTGAATATGTTCAATTTACCTGTGTAGTTATTGATAAGTTATTGATAAGTTTTTTATTTGTTTGATGTTACAACAGAATTTAACTCCTTTCATTTTTACATTTTATTCTGTTGCTGTCGTTGAAGAAAAGTTTTGTGTTTGTACGAAGCTGAATTATTGACGAAGGTGACTCTCTCTCTGAGGCAGACGGGACGAGAACGAAAGAACAGAGAAGAAGAAAAGAGAGAACGACAAGTAGGAAAAGAAAGAAAGAGAAATAAAGAGAGAAAGAAGAGAGGAGGATATAACAAGAAGAACGGCAAAAGAAAGGAGGAAAACGTGCAGTGGAATAAAAGAAGAGAAGAAGAAGAAGAGAGGGATGAAAGAGGGAAAGAAGAAGAAATGAGAAACAACAGAAGATAAAATAGAGAAGAACAATAAACCGGACAGCAGGAAGAGAAAATGTGATGTGAAGAAGATAAAAAACCAGGTGAGTTTGTGTTTACATTAAGAATCTGACCAATCAAAGCGCAGCAGGTGGAGAGCTGGACACACTGGTCGTTCCAATTTCTCTTTTTCCAAATGTCCTGCAGTTAAATTTAGCTTAGCATTAGCCTCAGTGCAGGTCTGAGCTCTGAACTAGACTAGATGAGTCCTTAATCTAGACTAACCTGTGACTAACGTTAGCCGGACAGCTAACAAACCCACGGCATGAGAGTAAGACAACCGAGTCACATTCCTCCTCTTTTAGTGGACTAACCCACTCTGGCTCCGGTCTGGCTCCGGTCAGGTCCTGGTCAGGTCCCAGTCTGGCTGTGGTCTGGTACAGGACTGGTCCTGGTCTGGGTCCGGTCTGGTTCTGTTCTGATCCCGGTTCAGTCCCGGTCTGGTCATTTCACAATAAAATAAAAAATTCTTAACAGAATATTTTCTTCTGCCAATCAGAAAAAATGTCTGATGACAGAAAGAAAGAAGAAAAGGAGGAAGAGGAAGTGACCTGTCAGCCCCTCCCCCCTCCCCCCTCCTCTGTTGCCATGGAGACACAGATGTCACTGAGGAGGCAGGACCTTGTGTGCATCGTGTGTTTTGGCAGCTACGACTTGGCAGCACGTTTGCCGCGGCGACTGAACTGCGGCCACGCCTTCTGCCAGGCGTGTCTGAAGAGGCTGGACACGGTCATCAACGAACAGGTGAGTAATGACATCATCAGCACAGAACAGGTGAGGACAGGTGTGGAAAGCAGTTGAAGTTACAGTGACTAAAGCTTCCATGAGGACAGGTGATGTGTTGTGAGCTCAGACTGAAAACAGACTCCACCCCCAGGTGTGGATCCCGTGTCCTCAGTGTCGACAGAACACACCTCGGCCCAGAGGAGGAGCAGCAGGTCTGGACCTGGACTTGGCCTCCTTCCTGGGAGTGAAGGCCCAGCAGACCTGCACCTCTTCCTGCTCCTCGACCTCCTGGAGCTCCATCCGCAGGGAGGGGGTAGCGACCGGAGATGCGGCTCAGGATGGGAAGCTGTGGCTAGGGAAGGAGGTCTCCGATGACAGCTGGTCACACGGAGGTCTGGCTGAGCCGCGTTTCCACCGTTATGGCAACTGCTGCCCGCCGCCATCCTTTTGGCTGTGCTGCTGGTTCTGCTGCACAGGGCGGGGCTAATGCAGAGGGGCGGGGCTTAAACCAGTGTGCTGCTCCGGTTGTTTCTCCATGTTGGTGAATTTCTTCTGCTTTAACTGATGTAAAAACTTCAGTATTTAAATATAATAAATCATATTCTACAGATGTGAATCATCATTTTATATTTCTCACTGACTGAGACCATGACAACATAAATAAAACATTGTATTAATTGTAATATGATCATGTGACAATAATATGATAAAAATAAAAAGTATCAAGTTTAAATCCCATTATGCAGAGAAATGGTCCCATTCAGTGTGAACATGGACAATGAACTAATTAATAGCATTTATTTAATTATACGTTCAACTATTTTAAATAAAGACAAAAATATGAGAAAAAATATTTATTCATATTAAGATATTTGACAAAAGTCGAGAAACTAAAAAAAAAGAAAACAGATGAAATGGAAGAAATGATGAAGGAAAAATAATTAATGTTTCTTTCTGACCAATCCCAAGCCTCCTGATGTGCCTCCACCAATCAGCTGACAGCTCCGACTGCTCTGATTGGTTTGAGTCAGAAACAGAAAAAATAAAGCTTTGAACATTCAAACAGCGTCAGTGGACGGACTGTTCTTTTAAAGGAACTGTTCTGGGCGAGCGACATAGCGACGGAATACAAACACAGAAAGAGAGAGAGAGAGAGGTTTGGCATCTTCCCTGCCATGAGGCCCAAGGCATTCTGGGAGTTATAAAAAACAAACATGTCCTCTTCATGTCCCAGACAGCGTCTTCCTTATGCAGAAAATTACCCACAATGCCTTAAACTCTTAAAAATCTGTCTTGTCTACAGGCCCCTACTCCTGAGTCTGCCTGGCCAATCAGAGGCTGCCAAGCCCCTCCCCAACTCTGATTCGCTGTCCCGGCTGCAGGTTGAAGCTGAAGTCTTTAGGAGCCTCAAAAAGCAGAACAATGGTGGAGCCGAGGTTAAACTCCCCCACCGCCTCCCCTCTCTGTAAAGCCACGCCCCCTTCACCTGCCGCCTTCAACAACTGGTCACCGGCGGCGATGTAGCTGCGGTCGTGGAACGATCCTTTACTGTAGTGAGGAGCGTTGGTCTGAAGCTCCTGACGACAAAAACAGTCAACAAATATTTAATACAATATTGATATTTAATAATTTATGAATACACCATTAATATTGGATAATATCAACATTGAATAATATCAATGATTTAATATTCATGTTTAATAATATAAATAATTTCTGTTCATTAACAGACTGTAAATTACACAAAAGATAAATCAATATATCAATAAAAGACATATCAATGTTCAACCTAATTTAAACATTAACATTTTAACATAAAAAATAAAAATAAGTGAATTATCAGTATGATTTCAAACTCATGTAAATATTTTGATTATAATATAAACAGCTGCTGAAACATGAACATCAGACTGTTCTGATAAAACACGTTACAATAATTATATGATCATTAATTTAATATTAGTTTTTTTTTTTTAAAGTATATTTTTTTGGGCTTTTATGCCTTTAATAGACAGCACAGTGGAGAGTGACAGGAAACAGGGAGGCAGAGAGAGGGGGAATGACATGCAGTGAAAGGCCGTCCGATACGGGATTCGAACCGGGGCCGACTGCAGCGAGGACTGTAGCCTCTACACATGGGGCGCCTGCTTAGACCACTACGCTACACGACGCCCCAATTTAATATTAGTTTTAATATTATTCTTTTTTTCTGGAGCTGCTGGTCCAGGTCCTCACCTGGTCGAAGTAAACCCTGATTGATCCCACGTTTGTGGCTCCGACTGCTGTTAACGAGAAGAAGCCATGCTGCCATTGGCCGGTGAGCGCCACACGCTCATTAAGACAGAAGAGCTCTTTGACCCAACGAGCCACACCTGGGTTAACCGACATTAACGAACCTAACGAGGAGAAAGACAGAGAGAGGTTGGGGTGGGGGTTGAAGACCAGGTACACTGCAGAGAACAGACAGGTGAACAGGTGAATGGACTCTCACCTGGGAAGTGACGTCGAAGCTCCACCCTCCAGTCTGTGGGCGAATGGAAACAGTGATAGTCACCTGGAGCCAGGTAGACCACGACGTGGAACAAGTCGTTGTCGGGAGACGCTAGGAGGAGGTCCCTGAAGGAGGAGGAGTCTAAAGAGAGCATGTCAACACAGGTGAGTCCAGGTCAACACAGGTGAGTCACAAGTCAACACAGGTGAGTCCAGGTCAACACAGGTGAGTCACAAGTCAACACAGGTGAGTCCAGGTTAACACAGGTCAGTCCTAGCTCACATTGGCGGGGGTAGAGTGGGTGTGTCCTTACCATTGCCCCGCCTCTTTTGTGGACCCAGGAAGTTCTCAAGGCTGTAGGTGACCCCCTTCACCTGCTCCACCTCCGAGTTCTTCACCTGACCAAAGTGGAGGATCCTCCCGTCCGCTGGAGACACCTGCGGACAACCAGAGCTGAGGTAAGAACATGACTGAGACCACATGACCCCCAACCCGCTATCATCACCCATCATGCATTGTGTCTGAAACACACACCTGATTATTAATTATTATTAGTAAATTCACCTTAAACAAAACAGAAGATAAAAAAGAAAGAGTCTGAGGTCCAGGACCAGGTCTCACAAGACCAAGTCCTGAGGAGGAGGAGGAGGAGGAGGAGGAGGAGGAGGAGGAGGAGGAGGAGGAAGAGGAGGTGGAGGAGGAGGAGGTGGAGTGTTACCAGGCAGGAGGAGGTGCAGAGAGGTCTGACTGCAGGTTTGAGACGTCGACGGAAGAATTCTCCCAGATTCCTGTAGTGATGTAAGTCCTCCACCGCTGCCTCCTATTGGACGAAGGTGAGACAGGAAGGTGACCATGTGACATGTGACCCTTACCCTGTCTCCTCAGCTGGTCCGGGTCCAGGTCCTCACCTGCATGTTGACTCCAAAGGTCCAGATGTAGAGGGAGTAGACGGGTCTGCGGAGCCAGGTGGGGAGCTCCACTCCGTTCAGACGACCCCACGCTCGAGAGAGGAGGCGTGTCGGGAAGGAGCGGTACAACGCCACCTGCAGGAGGAGACAGGTACTAAAGCTTCAATACTGATGATTACAGGAGGAGGTGAAAGAGAGGAGGAGGAGGAGGAGGAGGAGTAGAGAACAGTGATTTGATGTCTAAATAAATAACTTGAGTTTCTGATTAGAAAAAAAAAAACAAGAAAATAAAACAAATGAAAAATCAGATCAGATCAATCTGATCAGGAAGTCAGTGGCGGCAGGAGGGAGGAGATAACAGACGAACAGAAGAAGGCATTCAGCAGCCCCTCTTACCCGATTGGCCAGCGGCCGCAGAGCGCCTACAGACAGGACGTAGCAGAGGAAGGTGATTGGCCGACGGCGCCAAGAGGCGGGACGACACACGCCGCCACTGAGCACGCTCAGGCGGTGACGGAGAGCCAAACGAGGTACCTGAAGCCTGATGGTGACGAGATTTAACGAGAGGGTGAGGAGGAGGAGGAGAAAGAGAGAGAGGAGGAGGAAGAAGAGGAGGAGGGTGAGGAGGAGAAAGAGAGAGAGGAGGAGGAGGAGGGTGAGGGTCAGAGGGAAGAAGAGGAGAAGAAACAGAGGAGGAGGAAGAGGAAGAGGAAGAGGAGGAGGATAGTGAGGAGGAGGAGGAGAAAGAGGGTCAGGGGGAAGTAGAGGAGGAGAAACAGAGGAGGAAAAAGAGAGGAGGAGGATGAGAAAAAGAGGAGGAGGAGGAGGAGGGGGGAAGGTGAGGAGGAGAAGGAGAAAGAGATGAGGAGGAAGATAAAGAGGAGGACGAGGAGCAAAAATAGGAGGAGAAGGAAGAGGAGGAGAAGGAGAAAGAGACGAGGAGAAAGACACGAGGAGGGAGGAGGACTAGGTCCAGGACGGACTAAATCTGTGAGCAGCTAACTGGGTTAGCAGGTTAGCACAGGATCAAGTGGAAACAGGCTAAGCTAGGCTAAAGCTAAAATAGCTGACCTGCTAAACTAGCTGTTGCCACGAAATAAACACACACACACACACACACACAGTAATCTGCTCTAACCCAACCCCTCCACCCTCCTCTCTGTTTATTCTAATGTCACTTGCCCCCTGGTTCTGCCACCTCTCTCTCTCTCTCTCTCTCTGTTGTGTTCAGTGTCTCTCTCTCTCTCTTTCTGTTGTGTTCAGTGTCTCTCTCTCTCTCTTTCTGTTGTGTTCAGTGTCTCTCTCTCTCTCTCTCTCTGTTGTGTTCAGGGTCTCTAGTCCTCAGTCAGATTTTTAAATGTTTAATTTTAAAATTTAACGTTTTCTCTGACAGTCTTTAGTCCTCCCTCCCTCTCCCACCTGAATCGTGCCGTGGCTCTCGTCCTCACCCCCCTTCCTCCTCCTCCTCCGTCTTTCTCTCTCTCACCGTCGGTCGCGCGACAACGTCGCCTCACCTGCCGCAGCAGGTCGCGCGACCGCCGCCCGCCACCGTCTCCGGGGCGACGGGAGAAGAACCTCACCATGAGCGCGTGTCCGCCGACGGGGAGAGAGACGGTGGGAAACACATCCAGACAGTTTCACGTGAATACCCCGACGATGTTTAAACCAGAGAAGAAAAGACGGGAGCGCGTCCACTGAGAGGAGAGAAGAACTGCCCGGGAGGGAGAGAGGGGGAGGGATTAATACTGCGGAGCCCCGCCCCTCTCCCCTTCCCTCATATTTCACATTTACATGATACAAACCTTTTGTGATAATATTTTTCTTATTTCATTTATAATTATTTATAAAACAACTATTATTAAGTTTTTATATTTTATCATATTTTAATAATATTATTTATTTTTTATTTTGACTAATTTATTTTTCATTGTTTTATAATGTTTTCATTACTTACTTACTAAAGATCAAATGATTTATCATTGAATTATTAAGCATATTTTATTATAATGAATGTAAGGATCAAGATGTGACTGAAAATAGAACTTTTATTGTTTTATAATATATTATTCAGAGAACTTTGATTTACTGATAAATAAAGACAAAGTAAATAAATAAACTAAGGAATAAAATCAATCTTTGGTCCAATCAGAGCCTCCTGGTTACTGATTGACCAATCAGACCATGTCCCCAGTGAATGGACCAATCAGGAGGTGGGGCAGTGAGGAGAGGGGGCAGAGCCTGAGTCGGTGCAGCGCGGTCAGTGTGACATCATTGTCACCTTTCACCCAGTGTATGAATCTTAGTCTGTCCTCAGAGCAAAGGGATAAACAGCTGATTCCACCAGCAGGGTTCACACCTGAGTGATGTCACTGAACAAACGTCAGTCCAGCTCAGTCCTGAATCTTTGCTGCAGTCCGAACAAACCTCAGGTAAAGCCTACAGACTGGGCTGTTTGGGCCGCTGGTATCTAAATTCTGTGCACCTGAGCACACAGGTGTTCACACAGGTGTTCAGGTTACCTGTCAGCAGCTGTCACTGTGGTCAAAGTGATGAACAGCTGATTTTCAGTGTGAACGAGTAAAAGAAGAAGACAACATTTTCAACACTGTTCACTATCCTGCTGTCTTCTCCATCACCTGGTTCATGACCTGGTGCATCACCTGGTGTGTCACCAGTGAGAAGAGTGTGAAAGTGTGGAACGCATCAGAGGAGGTTAGGATTAGGAGACAGAAGAAGAAAGGTGAAAGTACAAAATGAAAAATAAAGAAGAAAGAAAACAAAATGATAAGGAAAGCAAAGAGCAAGAAAAAGAAGAGGAAACTGCAGGTTTATTGTCTCCTACCTGTGTGGGCGTGGCCAGAGGGGGTGGGGCTCCATCTTCCTCTTGGTTCCTCCTCCTGTAATGCTGGTAACCAAGGTAACCACCACCTGTCACCAACAGGAAGCGAAGGGGCCGTGGGCGGGGCAAGAGGCCACGACCTGAAGAGAAAGAGCCGACTGTAACTTCTCGTGGTGTCACCACAGAAACCTTCTATCAATCGATACTTTCAATGAATAATCAGGAGTTTGTCTCAGACACAAAGGTACATTAGATGTTAACGAGGTGGACATGATCAGTGTTTGAAAGGAGGTGAAGAGGAGGAGGACGAAGAGTTAGAGGAGATGAGGAGGTGCAGATACTCACCTGTGCTCAGGCTGCGTTGTTGGCTGCAGCTCAGAGGAAAAACTCTGTAAACAACATGAAAACAAACAGTGAAGTCTGATAAGTAAAATATAGATTTCTGACATATTCTAAATACATGGGAATATTACATATGCTTTTCTTAAATATTCAAATTTAAATATTAGAGTGAAGTTAAAGTAAAGAGAAGCAGAGTCTGACAGATGAGCTGATATCAACTGATCAATATCAGTACATGTGATTTAGAAACAGTCTGACAAGAAAGAGCGCTGTCCACTCTCAGAACCAGTGCCAGTACCAGTATGAGTACCATTATCATTATCATTACCAGTATCATTATCAATATCAATATCAGTATCAGTACCATTACCAGTATCAGTACTAGTACCAGTATCGTTACCAGTACAAGTACCAGTATCAATATCAGTACCAGTACCATTACCAGTGTCATGACCAGTATCATTATCAATATCAATATCAGTACCAGTACCAGTACCGGTACCGGTACCGGTACCAGTATCATTACCAGTATAAAGGCTCTAGGTAGTTTGGTCTTTAACTCACATACTGATACTCATCACAATAAATACCAGAAACAAATAAACACTGAGGATAAAGTGAAAATGTGTCCGCAGCGCGGGACAGAGACGTTCAACAACAACACGTTCAGTCCTGACGAAGCTCCTGACAGCGGCACGTTCAGGTGAAATTCACCTGTTCACACTATGAAAACAGGTAAATCTGAGAGACCTGGCTCGTGTGACCGGGGCCGAATCTCACATCCGTCTTATTCACACACTGCTCACCTGTCTGACGTTACATTCAACTCAGCGTTTGGATTTTAGACACCATTAAATATCAATGAAATATAAATTTAAACCAGAGTCTGGTCAGGTCAAACTGTCTCTTCACAGCGTCGCTAACACGACAAATACGTCACACTGTCATTACAATTCTGCCACGCGACGGTAAAGGAAACACGTCACTGACTCATGACGATACTGTAATATTTTCAGTAAAAAATAAAAACAAAGTTAAAAACCTGTAAATCACTCCGCTGCGCACACACCGCAAGACCGCCGCCATGTTCTGTTTGCGGATGTGACGTCAAGACGTTCTTCTTCAATGACGTTTAACGGCCGCTGGCATCCAGGTAGTTACATTACTGACATCTATCGGACTCATCTAGCTCCTGCACTGACCGGAAGTAAATTGACGTCAAGATGTTGTACGTCAGGAGGAACTTCTCCTCGTTTGTTTGTTAAACGCGGGGTCAGGCGGGGTCAGGCGGGGACGCCCCATATCGCCTTATCTCTGTCTAATCTGCACTCAGCTACTCA
>NW_019525398.1:166817-167442 GCF_002814215.2 Seriola lalandi dorsalis | reverse complement strand
TCACAATAAAATAACAGGAATAAATCCGAGTTTTTTCTCAGTTTAATCGCATCAAACAGTTTCACTTGATTTTAATCTATTTTTAAACTGAGAAATTTCACATTCCTACAACTGAAGCTAGGCTAACGCTAACCGCTCCACCTCATTGACACCAATGGGAAACTGAAGCTAACGGGCTAACGGTCAGTTAAACTTTATTAACAACAGCTTTAACACAAACGAACAAATAACCACAGCAATAAGAACTCCCGCTCTCCTCTCCCCGTGTTTCTGTTCGTTTCTCCCGGTGAATAAAGAAAGGATGAAGAAGGAGAAGAAGGAGAAGAAGGATAAGGAGGAGGAGGAGGAGGAGGAGAGGGAGAGTCGGGAGGGGGCTCGCTGTTTTTCCACTATTCCTAGGCCGTTTTCAGCCGCAATAACGCACCAGGAAGCGGCTTTTTCCAACGGCAGACTCGCTGTCCGGTCACCGCGCTCCTCTGCCGTCCTCCGCCGGGAACATCTCCTACTGTTGTCCGTGTTTTTCTGCTCCGTTCCCCCGGCTTCCCCTCCTGTTGTCCGGCCACAGAGCTAAGCGGCTAACGGCTAACAGGGAGGGGCTTCCGCGGGAAACGGAAGGGGGGGGGGG
>NW_019525398.1:153096-166767 GCF_002814215.2 Seriola lalandi dorsalis | reverse complement strand
TTATTTTTTCTAAATTAGGAGGCTTAAATTTCTTTTTGCTATGTAATTATGATGTTGAAAAAATCCCCTCAAAATTATCTTACTTTCATAAACAGATGCTTCTTTCCTGGTCTTTGATTTACAAACATAACTTTTCCCCACACAGATATTACATATGGAACAATAAACACATCGTATACAGAAAAAAATCTTTATTTTACCCCGTTTGGTTTTCTCACGACATACTGTTAGTTCGTCAGTTGTTTAATCAAGATGGATCACTAATGTCATATGAAGAATTTATCTCGAAATATAGCATCTTAATCCCTATTAATGAATTTAATACTGTTATAAATGCAATCCCTGATGGGGTAATTATGTTATTAAAAAATACAGCAGGACACAATCCAACTTTAATACAGACTGATCCATCCAAACTTGAAATTGGTCAAATTTGTTTTTCATCAATACGAAATAATAATCATCGTATACGTTCTTTATTTCAAAAAGATGTCGTATCAATTCCTTATGTGGTATCTTATTGGAACTCCTTTATTAATAACCTTAATTGGAAAAAAATGTGGAATTTCTCAGCCAAATTTTTGATAAACAATAAAGCAAAAGAAGTATCCTTTAAATTGATTCATAGATTTTACCCAACAAAAAATTTTCTACAACGATTCAAAAGAGAGATTGATGTTAATTGCTCATTTTGTGAAGGACACCCTGAAGATATTTTTCATTTATTCTGGTCTTTCCCCTTTTCCACCAAATTATGGATGGATATTTGTGATTTAATTTCTACTTGCATTTTACCACATTTTCCTTTTGCTTTGAACATGTATTGTTTGGCTTCATTGACTATCCACCAACAAAAAAAGGATATTTTTATGTAATTAATCTGATCATATATTTGGCAAAATGGCATATCCATAAATGCACATACACTGCCCAAAAACCACTCTTTTCTATTTTTTACAATGAGGTCAAACAATATATAAAAACCATTAATTACTCCACTAACGAGAAAGCTATTAAAACTATTTCCATGTGTGCTCTCTTTGATATATTTTTGTAATTCCTCTGTAATATTTCCTTTATATGTTTATAACCCCCTGGTGATTATGCACTATTCTTTTGTATTGTTCTGTATGTCTCAATAAACTTGTATTAAAAAAAAAAAAAAAAGTTGTACGTCAGGATAAACCTGTTTAGTTGTTTCTCTGCCCTGAGTTTAGTCTGTCAGGTACATCTCCCTCCACTGTGATTGGCTGACATGAGAGCCGGTGAGGAAGGGGCTCTGCTAGGTCCAACCAAAGTAAAAATAAATAAATGATGCACAAATAAATAGATCAACATCAATGCTGCTTATTGTTCTGAAAATCAACAATTACCACTGAACAAAAACATCTAAATATTTAAATGTTTTTAAGAAATTTAACTTAATTTAAGTCCTGGGTGTTTGAATGGAAATTTGATGCTAAACGAGACATTATTTTTATAGGGTGTACAAAACAACAACAATAACAATAATCAGGATACAAACATCAGTGATTGGAAACAAGCTTTATTTGTTCAAAAAATAGAAACATTTCAGCAGAAATATATATTACACTTTAAAAATATTCACCAGTGACGCAGTACTACACTGTACTTTGTGAGTACTGCAGAGTACTACAGCATCACTGAAGTGTGTGCGTGTGTGTGTGTGTGTGTTACCTGACATCATCCAACCAGTAAAAAAAAAATTAAAATATTAAATATTCCAACATTCACATTTCAAACAGTCTACACTGTAAAAAAAAACCTGAAAAACTGAAAAAACAAACATCAAGTTCACAGCAAAAAAAAAAAGAAAAAGGAAAAACCTGCTACACATGACCGCCTGACTGATGACATCACTGCGGTAACCAGGCGGTTAGCAGGTGTGCTAGCAGCTCATGTTTATTTGGCCTTTAGTCAGCTGACAGAGAGTGATGGTCATGGCTCACACGTCTAGGCCCTGCCGTGTAAGGAAGTCTTCAAGCGCGCTCAGTCGCTCCACCAGCATCACGTCCAGGTCTGCGTCATCGTCACCGGAGCCATTGACGTGGCAATGTCGCCGAGCCGCTGCCCGCTTCCTGGGCACCATGGCAACAGGAAGCCCCCCCCCTAACACAACAAAAATAAGGCAATTAAAGAAACATTCTGATCTTTAAATATCCAACACCCCCCCACTGTGAATCATGTATCCCAGCATACCCTGCGGCCTCTTCCTCTTCCTGGGCTGAGTGAAATCAGGGAAGAGGAGGAGCCTGCGCCTCCTTTGCTGACCAATCAAAAGCAGCGTTCCATCCTTCTCTCGCGGCTCTTCAAAAATCGTCTCCAGACTCCTGCAGGATGACAGCAAGGCATGCTGGGAGGTGTAGTTTGTGCAGCAGATTTGACAGTTTATTTCTATGGTCTTCATGTGGGGTTTTGTAGTTTTTACCTGTTGGTGGTGGGGGATTTGTAGTTCTTGTTGGTGTAAATCTCCTCCAGACTGAATTCTTTCTTCTTTAATCTGACAACGTAAACACAACATTTTTATTTTATTTGAATATTTTCACTGATGTTTTTATTCTGTTGGGTTTTGTCTGCTTCCCTCCCTCCACTCTTGACCTTTTGACTTTTGGCAGTCCCATTGGTGTGAGCGGCGTTTCCCGTGGCGGCGCTCGGCGGATGCGAATCTGTGACACTCGTTTTCCACGCTGAGCAGAACACATGAAAATGAAGGAGAGAAAAGAAGAAGTGAAGCTCCGTCAGGTGTCGACAATGAAAACTGGAAAAAGTTAAAAAAAAAAGAAAAAAGAGAAACAAATATGTAAGAAATACTTTAAAAACTCCACCTCTCCTTTTGTGCTGAGAAACTCAGAGCTGGCTGCTGATTGGCTGGCAGGGAAGGGATCAGATAGTCCATTAGCTGGACATGGGGGAAGGGGCAGGGCCCGTCGCCGGGGTAGGTGGACACTCCAAGCGCTGTGATTGGCCCGTTGCTTCTGCTGTCGCCGGACTGAAAAAGTCAAGCTACAACACAGTTATTAACATTAACATGTAATAATTATATAATAGTAAAATGTAATAATTATATTATAATAAAATGTAATGTTAGAGTTAATGACATCATGTTTTTTACCTCTGTGTTGGAGTTCGCACGTAACTGTAAAGACAAACATGAACATTATGATCAGTGTACCCTAATAATAATGAACTGCGAAACTTTAATTAAACCATATTTATAATATATTGATGAATCTACTTAGTGTCATGTTAAATAATTAAATATAAATATTCACATATTATTTCATGACAAATCAAAATAACAATCAAAAATTCAAACTACTTAAAACACTGAATCAAAAAAAATTGATACCAATGAGCTTTAATGTATAATTGTTGCTAATGAATATTAACAAGGGTTTATTTAAATGTGACCAACCAGTGGTCATTGCTTAGACTGGGCGCGGCTGTCCAGTCCTTCAGGGGCCGCAAGGGTCTCCCACATACCCCGCCCCTCACTAACTCCGATACTGTCTCCATAGCAACCACTGACAGCCGTAGCATGTGGGCAGGGCTAAATGAAGAGGAGGAGGACCGTGGCCACAGGCGGAAAGCCCTGTGATTTGAGGAAAGGGAGAGGGGAGGGGTGAAATCAGAGAAACACCATTGGCCGGATGTGACACTGAGGGATTCTTGACAAGACACAGAGTCCAATGATTGGCTGCAGGTTCGAACACTCTGGGCTGACTGGAGGAGGTGCAAGGCATCATGGGAAGAGGAGCTGGAGATGCTGGGAGGATAAAAAGATGATTTAAATTCTTAGTATAATATAAATTGACCTTTTATATTCTTATATTTATTTAAAGTGTCATTTACTGTCAACACATTTTATATCAATATAAATATTATTGTGTTTTACATCGATTGGAATGTATTTTTATTTGATATATAAGTGAAACTGAGTTATTTTAATTATTCTTATTATATTTAGGTTATAATTCAAATTTTTAACGATCATTTATAATTTCAATAAATCTGTGTCATGCCCTCTCTCTCTCTCTGGTTCGCTGTCAGTGTCACTTGCCCTCTCTCACCTGTGTAGTAGCAGGGGCGCTCTGTAACCATTCTGCCTGACGACACTGATGGCCTTCTCTGATTGGCTGGCTCCTCCCTCCTCTCTCCTCCTGTGTTTCCTGTGGTTGAAGTTTTGCAGAGTGAGCGGCGCCTCCTCCTCTGCTCCTCCTCCTCTGATAGAGACAGCCATCCGCCCAATAAATCTCCCAGGATCCTCCTCTTCTTCATTTTCTTCTCTGTTTTCTGGCAAAATAAGAACCTGTTCTCCTCTGTTCTTCTTCCTCCTCTTTCCCCCCCTCACCTCCTCCTCCTCATCATGAGCCCTGCTCCTCCCCCTCCTCTGGTCTGACTGGCTGAAACAGGGGGGAAGAAGAGCAGCTGGTGTGCCCCCGCTGTCTGATGATGCTGATGATGAAAAGAAGGTGACAGGTGGGATCGAGCCGGAGCTACAGGACGAAGGGGAGGTGGTGAAGACGGCCGAAGCTGAAGAAGAAACAGATTAAATCAAAAGTGTAGTTGTAGCAGGATTTTCAAAATAAGATGGGTTCATATTTATAATATATAATAATAATGATATCAATAATAATAATCCCTGTTAAGGCTGCTCGATTAAGGCAAAAATCATATTGATTATTATATTATTGAGATTGTGATTATTCAACACGATTTCTCATCGACTTTCAAAAAAAACAGAAAACAAAATAACTGATTTCGAAACAAAAAGCGTTGTATCCATGTAGTTATTCCTGTTATATACGATATAAGTTAAATATATCTGAGCATTGGATACCCCCCCAACCCACCTAAAACTGAATTTCTAAACGACAGTTCAGATGATGCTCTGTCCATTTCAGACTGAATTTAAGAACAAATCCAGAACAATCAGCTGGATAATGGTCAGTTTCATCATGAACTTATTAACTCGGTGTGTGTGCTCCAGGCTGCAGCGTACAAACCACACCTGACGCAACGACGGATGAGCTTCGAGCTAGTCGTAGAAAACTGTTCATTTCTCCGTCTGTATGTGACGGACTTTCACCGGATGTGTCAAGAGATCGCTCGTGTTTCCGTCCTCACATGAAAAAACCTGAACCACACTTCAAAACCTTTAGATCTCTCCATAGACACTAAGAGCAGGGGGTGTGTGTGTGTGTGTGTGTGTGTGTGTGTGTGTGTGTGTGTGTGTGTGTGTGTGTCTGTGTGTGTCTGTGTGTGTGTGTGTGTGTGTGTGTGTGTGTGTGTGTGTGTGTGAGCGCTGCCCCGCCCCTCACACACAGGGTCAGAGAGAGAGATGCAGAAGAACTTCTGCGTAGGAAACAGTGAAAATGCATCATAGACGAATGTCTTCATCAGAAATGGAGTTGGTGAATGTGCAGAACTTTTATGTTGCAACAACAAATACGAAATCTATTTTCCTAATTCCTTCAGTACCAAGAGCGGAACACATAATGTTGGATGGGTTCGAAATTCGATTAATTGCCCAGCCCTAATCCCTGCTCACTCAAACCACCTGCTTCTGTGATAAATTCCCACGTTGTTGCTTCAGTCAGAATCTTCACGTTCACAGATTTTTATTTTGTATTTCATCATCTATAAATAGAGCTAATTAAACAGTAGTAAAGGAATCATCAGGTCTTAATGACCTCTCGTTAACCTGCACATGTAGACTTCTACAGGTTTGGGTTTAAGGACTTGTTGCTATGACAAGAGATCCAGATACATTTTAAACTAGCTTTGAAGAACCTGGACTCAACCAAGATCTGAGGTTTTCAGTCCTACGACGGTGGGTCACCTGTTACCAGGTACATCACCATGGTAACTGACACTGAACTACTACTAACCAATCAGATCACTGGAAACACTGAGTCATCATTCTACAGGATCCTGACAGGGACAAAAGAGATAATGGTAAAGTGATCAATGAGAATGATAAGTAGAAATCTGTACTGATCAGTGATTGATCACAAAATAAATACACAATAATATTAAAGCTGTCTTTGACCTGAACAGACAAGTGAATGATTCATCAATGAACTGATTTATCGATCAACAATGACATACAGACTCTTCCTGTCTGAGGAGGAGAAGACAGACACAACTCACCAGGAGAACAGGCTCCTCCTCCTCTCTGACAACTCCCCCGCTTCCTCCTCTTCTTCCTGCTCCTCCTCTCCAGAGAGTCCAGACGACGGCCGAGGGAGGCCAGAGCTCCTCGCAGGAGGCGCCGCACCTCCTGCCGGTGAGCTGAGAGGAGGCGGGGCAGGAGGGAGGAGCAGGGGCAACAGGGGGGAGAAGGAGGAGCAGGAGGGGGAGCCACAGGGGGAGGTGGAGAAATGAGTGACAGAGGGATGTGAGCAGAGGAAGAAAGAGGAGAACAAATGGCAGAAGGAAGAGGAGGTGAAGAGGAAGGAGGAGTTGGAGGAGGAGACTGAGAAGAAGAGTGATGATAAAGGAGAGGAGGAAGAGGAGCAGAACAAAAAGGAGGAGAATCATGGAGAGAAGGAAGAGATAAGACGAAAACAGGAGCAGGAGGAGACGAGAAGGGGGGAGGTGAAGGATGGATGGATGGAGGGACAGGAGGAGAGGAGGAAGGAAGAGGAGAAACAGAAGAAGAAGTAGGAAGGGTGCAGGGAGGAGGAAGAGGAGTAGGAGTGGAGGAAGGAGAGAAATAAACAAGAGAAGGGGCTGTAGGAAGAGAAACTGGAGGAGCATGTGACATAAAAGGAGCAGAAGAGACAGATGTGGGAGGAGGAGGTAGATGAGTGGAGGGAGCAGAGGAAAGAGGAGAAGGAGGAGGAGCAGACGAAAGAGAAGAAGAAGGGAGGGACAGGGGATGAGGAGGACAGAGAGGAGAAAGAGGAGGAGGGGTAAAAGATGATGGAGGGGAAAGAATGGAGGGAGGATGAGTTGAAGGAGGAGTTGAAAGGAAGGAGGAGGCACAGGGAGGAGGAGGTGAAGAGGAGGAGGAGCTCCAAAGAGGAGAGAAAACTCCTGCAGGAGGAGAAACAGCAGTCAGTGCCCTCACTATCTCTCTTTCTACATGTAAACACCAGGTCTCTCGCCCAGATCTCACCTGTTTGTGTTCCGCCGTTATCACCCTCATCAACCAATGGGAGGACAGGAGTCGGGGTCACAGTTAGCAGGCCCCGCCCCCGATCGTCATTGTCATTCACTGTCAGCGGTCGAGATAGCATAGTGGAGACTAGCACACAGAGAGAGAGAGAGAGAGAGACAATGCCGATTTAAACTACTGAGTTTGAATTAATTAATTAATCAGTTTGAGCGTTTCCCTTTGATTAAAAAATAACATTTTTAATTTTACTCAAATCTGAAAGAAAATTTTACAATTTACATAATTTATAAATATTAACGAAGTAAAAATATTTTTCTCTTAATTATCTATAGAATAAATTTAGTCTAAATCATGTTTACAAGCATGTTCTGATATTAGATAAAAACAACAATAATAAAAAATATGATCATAATAATAACAATAATAATGATGATGGTAATAATAATAATAATAAAAATAAAGATAACTCTTACGAATTGATCATTTATTTTCGTTGTTTCAGTGTCAGGAAAGTTGCCTAATATGAGCAAAAAAAACAAAACAAAAAAATGCATTAAAAACTAAAAATCTTTAAAAACGTTGCAGCTCTCACTTCCTCTCGCGAGATTTCACCTACTGCTGGAAAAATCCCAAAATATTTGTGTAAATCTGCAGATTTCAGCGTCAACTAATTGACTAGTGATTTTGACGGTTTTATGTCGTCACAGCGGGATTCTGCGTGGCGTAACAAAAAGGTAGCTGCAGAGAGCGGGACTGTTGCGGTTCGAGCTGAGGATAAACAGGGATTTGAGCGAAATAAAAGGAAACTGATCGAGCTAGCTGCTGTTAGCTGCCTAGCAAGCTGCCCTGTGTGTGAAGCCGTTAAACAGGAATAACCGGGACACTTTAACGGTTCATTTTACCTTTTTCAAGCCCGACGGGTCCGTTAGTCGCCGTTAAATCCTCTTATTTCTCATTTTTAGTGGTTTGCCGGCAAAATTACCGAATCGGGCCGGTATTTCCAGTGGAATCGGTGCCCGTTATCGCATTAGACCGGCGTCAAGCTAACGGAAGTCATATCGACTGAACTTCCAGTGTGAGTGTCAAAATAAAAGATCCTGGGCGGCAAGCGGAATACGTTTCAAATTAAAGCATAATGAAAAGTAGTTTCACAACTCCCGGAGGAAAGTTTTTCAAAGCAACAGAGCAAATATTAAATAATACTAAAATAAGATGTGTATCTATCTATCTATAGCGTGATAGACGTGATCAGTTGTGGGTTGTACAATGTTGATGCAGTGAGTGATTATCCAATCAGAGAGCAGCTCTTATCTGTACCTGACCTCTGACCAGTGTGGACCTTGAGCAGGTAAACCTGCCTTATATGTCCTCAGATTCGTGACAGAAATAAGAGACAAACTTTTGTTCATCATAGGATTCTTTTTGTTTTGTGACTCATAATGCAGGTTTTCCCGCCTGTTCTTCTTCCTTCCGCTCTCGTGTTCCTCCTCCATCCATTCACTCCGGCCAATGGCAGCCACGTCCTGGTGTTTCCAGGTGAGTACAGCCATTGGTTGAACATGCAGAGCATCATGGAGGAGCTGGTGAGGAGGAACTACTCTGTGACCGTTTTAGTTTCCGACGCGTTGCCATCCATTGACTACAACAACAGCCGCAACATGGCCAAGTTCAACTTCCTGCTTTTCAAGGTGATGTCCAGGTCTCTGGTTTTCAGACTTTCAAAGACGTTCAAGAAAGGAGGTCTAGATGCTTTTGACTTTGATCCAATGAATGGTACCATTAAATTAAAATGGTTACAAAATTTCTTGAGACAAGGTGAGAGTTTTTGGTTTTATTTCCCTTCTAAAAATCTTAAGGAATTTTGGTGGTATAGATTTCTTATTAAGATATGACTTTGATATTCCTAAACTACATGTCAAACTATCAGTTTTACATCAACATGTTCTCCAATAACTTTACCCCACACACAGTCCCAATTTGGAATAATAGAAGTATATTCATTTTTAAAAAAAATCTTTGGATGGAGATGGGTATTTGGTCGATTATACATTTATTGGATAGTTGCTGTAATTTCTTAACATATGATCTGATATGTACCATGGCAACATAATACAGTAATTAAGGAAATCCCTCATGATTTGATTCTCCTAATTAAAGGCATGTTGTTGTAGCCTATTCTGTGGTTATTCCACAAAAACCTTCTTTAGTCATAAATGGAGGTAGTTTTGTAGAAAAGAAATGCAGTAATACATTTTTCAGAACTGCCCTCACTTCAATTTATTCCCATCACCACTAAAGAGGAAACATATGTTCCAAGAATGCACCGGTTACCTCTCTTATTCAAAACCACACCTATATTTGATGCCCATTTAAATGATATATTATAGTATAAAAAATATGTGAAATGCTGTAATACTATAAAAGCCCAACATCTGTATGATTATCTTTGCACTTTAATACCTGACTGATCTCTATTTTGTCCCTTTTATATTTCTTATAATTTTATAATATATGTATTTTTTTTATTTAAAATTGTTTAAGTCTATTATTATTATTATTATTATATTTTATTATTATTATTAATTAATTAATCAATTATTATTATTTATTTATTCCTCCATCTTCTTACCTCTGACCTATAGTTCTGTTCTTATTACTGCTTGCTCAGTTGTTCCTATGGTTTATGCACTTATCCTAAATGCGATTTATGCCTTTTTGACTGTCATAAACACATCCATGTTGTGATGTCACGTCATGACTGTGATGATGTCATCTTCTCCAGGTTCTGTTCAGCAAGTCTGAGTTCCACGGTCTCAGCTAGGAGTTTATTCACTTCTCCATGAGTCGAATGCTTCGTATCCGCTGCACAAGTTTTTCGAGATGCTTGATTGGATAACTTGGAATAGTTCAAAATAAAAGTAATTAAAGTAGGTATTAAATTAAGTTTTTTTTTTTTTTTTAAAAGTGACGTTATAGCATTTCAAAACAAAAGCCAACTGACTGAAACCCTGCTCCGCTGATATATGTGACTGGTAAGTATCAGTGGATATTGATCGGTTGATTTTCACTGTAGTATATTTTGGAGTTGTAAAATTGCAGATCCTTTCACAATAAAAGCCCCGCGTTTCCTTCCTGTCAGGTCACCCAAAGACCAGAGCGTTTGTAAGTCACGGCGGCACCAACGGTTTGTACGAGGCCGTGTATCATGTTGTGCCGCTGGTCTGAGTCCCGATAACCTCTCCGCCATCGTCCTAGACTCAAACTACAACCTGAAGTTATGTGACTGTGGTGTTGAAATCATGTGAATGTAGTGTTGAAGTCATGTGACTTTTGTTGAAGTCAGTTGACGGTGGTGTTGAAGTCACGTTACGTTGAAGTCGTGACGGTGATTGAAAGGTGGTGAACTGTGCTTGATCCAAACAGGAAGTAGGTGACTGATAAACACTGACCAGGACAGAAACACACAGTTTATCAGCTGACAGGATTTAATTTGACTTATTTATTGGAGCATTAAAAATGTTGGTGGTTGTTTCTCCGTCACTCGAACACAAAGCAAATCCGAACAAAATAACTCAGTCAAATTTCAGGCTTTTATTTTGTACAAAAACAAGCACAGGCTCCACCTCCTCCGTTGTCAAACGGCAAACAAAGTTTTTACCGTCAAATGTTACATTAGCACTGAGAGTGAACACGGGAGGTTTGGTCATCACAGTCACAACCAATCAGAGAAGGAAACAGGAAACTTTTACTTTTAAAACAAAACAGAAGCAGAATTTCTCTCCAGCTGGAAGCGACCCCAAGCTGAACTAAATAAACTACTACATATGAAGTGATTGTTTATTTTTTCATGTTAATAAACCTGAAAACAAAAATAAATAAACATCCTGAACAAGTTTTTATTTAACATAAAAAATAAAAATAAAAATGGTTCAAAGTGATTTGAAACAAGTTTAATTTGAAGGATTTTACAGGAAATACTGTCCATCCTTTCACAATAAAACAAACAATGATTGGAGAGATGTTTAAAAAGTTGTTGTGACGACCCCTCAGAAGGCAGCGACCCTCATGTCGAAACCTCTGGACTAAACACTGAAACATCAAACACAGATCTCGTTTCATTTGGTTTAATTAACATGTGGAGCAGAAACATGTGATGCAGCCGTGTGACAGGCATGTCTGGTGATGATGTCACAGGATCTTCAAAGTAAGAGTTTTGACCAAACTCACCAGATTTTTATTCTTAGGTTTTCGGGTTTTTTTTTTATTTTATTCACATAAAAACTGATGATGTCATCAAGTAACTCATTTTTGTTTTCATAATTTTCAACAAAAACAGGAAACCAGCCAAAACCACAGCTGACTGTCAAAGTAAACCCCCCTGCAGGCTGACAGGAAGTGACATCATCAGATCACCTGCGGTACCGCCCCCTCTCTTTGTCTCTCTCCCTCTCCCTGTCTCTGTCCCTTGCTCGCTCTCGCTCTCTCTCACGACGTGGTCCACCGCGCTCACGCTCCCGCTGACGCTCGCGCTCACGCCGGCTGCTCACCACTGCCTGTGTCCGCCTCAGGAAGTCATCCACACGCATGTCGTAGTCATGCTGCATGATGGGGGAAAAAAACACGAGAAGACATCAGACCCATCCCTTATCAATAAGTTTGATCAGACTTTTGATCTACAGAATGACAAACTGACTGGGCTGGAGGTGAAGGCACGGTGTTGCGGCACTCTCTGCTTGTCTCTGAAGCGAGGGGGCGGAGCCTCATGTGGTGGCAGGGGGGGGTGGTGGTGGTGGTGGTAGGCCTGGTGAGGAGGTGGAGGGGGGTGGCTGTGGTGGTAGTAGGGGGGATGATGGGGTGGCGGTTGCTCCACACCGGGGTACGCTGCCTGATGACAATCACATCACATCATTAGTGTCTCTCATCAATAACCTGATTCCATCAGGACAGAGGATCAACAACAGAGTCGTACCAGAGTTTGCCAGGGAGCCGGAGGACCCACGCTGTGGTGATAATCCCTCATGTAGTCATTATAGGACTGAAACGCACAGGTAAACACAGGTGAACACACCTGATGCTGAGGCCAACACCTCAGGGTGATAAATGAAGCTAAGCTAACAAGCCAAGACATTTGGGACTCACCCCGTTGAGGAAAACATCTCGTCTGACGCTGGAGAAACGTCTGAAAACAAACAGTTAAAATCAAACTAATTTCTGTTGTCGATAAATCACATGTTAACAGCATGTTGTCAATAAAATTATTTTCTGTGGTTTTAATCTGGTGAACTCCTGATATTGCTTTCTCTAAACTTAAAATATACAATTTAACAGAATTTCAAAATAAAGGTTCCTTAGTCAGACATTTCCTGTTCTTGCTCATCCGTCCTTCATATTTTCAGTAAATTAAACCGTTTTAATTTTAACACGTTTGTCATGTGTTGGTGATGAATGCTGCTGTAGCTCCGCCCCCTCCAGGTGAGTGATGAGGTGTATCTCACCTGTCCACCGGCTGGTTACGAAGGTCTTGGATGAATCCTGAAAGTGAAACAGATCTGTGAAATCTTTTCAGTTTGTTTGTCGGCAGCGATTCAAGGAAAATGTCCAGAATCCAGTCAACACAAAAATTCATTTAAAATAACAAAAAACAAAAACAAAACACTTTGAAAACAATCAACAAAAAAAAAACACATTTCATAAAAAAAAAAAGTGTGTATGTATATATATATATATACACACACACACATATATAAAACAAACAGAACTAAATTAGATTTTTAATAAAGTTTTGAAATGTGTTTAAAGCATTTCTGGGACGTTTCACTGAAACATTGAAACCGAAGCTGCAGCTTCTCAGATTAACGACCTGCTCGCTGGCTGAAGTCCGGCGGACCGTCAGCTCGCGGCCGCTTCCTGCCGTGGAGGTCGTACTCTTCAGGTCGACGCCTACGTAAACAAGTCAACAAGTAAGACACACGCAGCCACACAAATACACACACACACACACACACACACAAAAAAACTCAAATTCAAACAGAAAAACTAATTTCTACTAAAACTAGGTCTGAGTCTCCAGGTGAGTCACAGGTGAACGCCTGTGACGCTTTACATCTAAGCTCAACTTCATGACCAGTCCAGTTGTCATCTGTCAGTTTTTACTTGTCCAATAAAGGTTTTGCGTTTTTTCTGGACCAGGTCTCTGGGGGGGTCAAGGCGGTCACCAGGGTCGAGGCAGTCTCCAGGGTCTCTGGGGATCTCGGCGGTGTCTGGGGGTCAAGGCAGTCTCTGTGGTTAGGAGGGTCTCTGGGGGTCAAGGCAGTCTCTGTGGTTAGGAGGGTCTCTGGGGGTCAAGGCAGTCTCTGTGGTTAGGAGGGTCTCTGGGGGTCAAGGCAGTCTCTGTGGTTAGGAGGGTCTCTGGGGGTCAAGGCAGTCTCTGTGGTTAGGAGGGTCTCTGGGGGTCAAGGCAGTCTCTGTGGTTAAGGGGGTCTCTGGGGGGTCTCTGGTGGTTGAGCTGGTCTCTGGGGGGGTCGAGG
>NW_019525398.1:133872-153076 GCF_002814215.2 Seriola lalandi dorsalis | reverse complement strand
TCGAGGGGCTGACCGTTAGTAAAAACTGATTCACTGTTCAACGGACAGAAACATTTTGACAGATTTGTGTCACACACACAACAATTAAAAAAACAAACAAAGAAGAAGAACCTCAAAGGAACAACATACCGCTTGTGTTGTAAATGTGGGAGGGGCTGTTTGTTTGTTTGTCAACAACACTTTTATAAAAAAAAACAGTTTTTCTCCTCATCAGTCCATGTTAAAGGCTTTTTTTTTTTTAAAAACCCTCTTATTTTGAAAAGGTGGAGGGGGGTGATGATGATGATGATGATGGTGCAGTCCTGTCAATCAATACACAAAGCCCCGCCCACTCATCCCAGCCCGCCCCCTCCAGACCAGCAACAGTCCTTCAGACAGAAGCGACAGATTTTCAGGTCGTCGCTCCGTCGTCTCCTCCCTCCTCTTCTCCTCCACACACACACTTTATATTCAGTTCATAAGACCGACACACACACACACACACGTTAACAACCAGCTCTCAGTCCTGATTCAGTGTGTGTGTGTACTGGGGGAGGAGGGGGAGGGGGAGGGGGGGGTATATAACTGTCCTTCATGGAGGGGGCGGGTCATCATTTTTTCAGTCCAAAAGGATTTTATTTTTTTAAGTAGTCCATCTTTTCCTTCATGTATCTCTGAAATTTTACCTTATTTGACCAGTGAAGAAGCCCCACCCCCTCAGACATCCCACACCCTCTCATGGGATATAGTCCAGATGCCCCACCCCCTGATTGACCAACCTGCATCACCTTGTCAAAGACCAGAAACAGTCCGCTGGGAGCTCACAGTCCCTCACTTTCTCTCTCTCTCTTTCTGTTTAAGTTCTACCTCGCTCGCCCCCCTCCCTCCGTCAGTCCAGCCAGTGACGCTCATCCTTTTTTGCTTTTATTCTGAAAGGGTCAGCCACAGTCCAGCTAAAAGCCAAATATTTAGATTTTTTAAAATTCCGAAGTACGAAACTCCTGCAAAGAAAAAGAGCTTCAAAGAGAAATTCAGCAACAACAAACTTTAAAACTCTTGGTTGCCGAGTTTAAAACAGAAAGCAAAACACTACAAATTATGTTTCATTGACAAAAGGAGAAATTAATAAAATTAAAATGTTGCTTAACTTAAGCTAAAATAAAGACAAGAATTTAAGACTTAAACTAGACTTTGATAACGACCATCGCCCCAGGAGGACTTTAACTTCCTGCCTGACTTTCAGACTTCAACCACAGACGCAGAGGCGTAGCTCCGGTGGAAAGCTCCAGACTGGAAAAACCACAACAACCACCATAGAACCAGCAACGCTAGCTACGGGATAGCTAGCCACTGGCTAAAGGCAGCGGCGGTCTCCGTTGTCCGGCAGCAGGTGGCGCCGTGGTCGCAGCAGGAGAAGAAGAAGAACAGGAAGCGGGAGGAGGAGCTTGGTGATTGGCTAACCTTCCCGGTTCGCGTTGAGGCGGTCGGCCTCGAGGCCGGGGCTCCGATGGTGTCCGGCGTTTATGACGAACGCGACGAGCAACCTGGTGGACATCCACGCTCTCGTCCAATGGGAAAAGGGCACATAGCTGAGCGCCGACGTCTGGTTGGATCTCCTGAAAATGATTCAACAGTTTAAACAAAATATTAGAAAAAACTTGTAGATTAAAACAGGAAGTGAAGCAGTGAGCTCACCTGTCCATCACGTCCGATTTTGACGGGCTTATGTTCGTTCCAGGGGTTGGACAGGTGAGCCGTCTTAGTGAAAGGAAGTTCCCTCCTGCAAACAACAACACCTGTGTGTTACACCTCATCTGACTGGAGAACAGTTAAAATAAATTCATCAACACATTTCACACACTGCGAGCAACTCTCGCTCCTTGGACCAAAGTTCACTGGAGGACACAGGTCAGCTCCATCAGGCACCAGATCCAGCACCTGTTAGGAGCTGCATGCTGGTAGGACACTAGAAGACGCTCCCATCTTACTTCAGATGGTTGATCCTTGGCTGCCGTGAAGGACACAACCAAGTTTGGTCCAGATTACATGCAGACTATAGTTTTCCTCAGGTGTGTGGCAGCGGCTCTCTTGCCCCTGCATGAAGATCCTGCCATACCTGGACGACTGGCTGATCACCATCCAGGTCTCTGGCGATCAAGGACACAGCTGGTCTCACGGTCGATTTCGAGGAAAACTCCTGACTCCTCTCAGAGCTCGAACTTCATCACTATCAAGTCTGTCCATCCCTGCAGCGCACGGACGACACGTTCTCCAGCTCCTTCCCCTCTTCTAAAGGCAGGTCGTTGCTGTTTATCCAGTTCCTGTGCCTCTTGGTCAAAATGACGGCAGCTTCAACCATTGGACTTACTGTCTCTGCGCCCTCTGCAAAGATGGCCTGGACACCAAGTGGCACAGGAGGCTCAGAGTGTCACGGGAGTACCTCCTCGCTCTGGCACTACGGAGGGAGAAGTCTTACATGAAGAGGGGTGTTGTTGGATGCCAGCCTCTTGGGTTGAGGCGGAGTGTGGTAGAACAGGGCTGCCCAGGGGCAATGGTCTGCAAAGGACCATGCAGACCGTCCCCACTTCCTGCTGTACCTGAGGGGGAAGCATGTACTTGTTCGGTCAGACAATGCCTTGACTGTATACCAAATCAACCACCAGGGGGCACAATATCAGCACGGTTACTGAGGGCATCCCGGGAAATGCTGACATGGGTGGCCCTGAGGCTGACCAGCTTGCAGTACGCATTTACTGGGAGAGAGGAACCAGGCTGCAGACTTGTTCTCCCGTCTCCACCAGGAGAGTGGGGACTCCATCCAGAGGTGGCACACACCATCTGGGGTCTTTTCAGCAGGGCAGAGATGGATCTCTTTGCCTCTGATGCATTGCCCCACTGCCCCCTCTGGTTCTTCTTGATGGAGAAGACCAGTCCTTCCTTTATACCTTCCAACCAGACTATTCAGTTGGTACAGTTTAATCCCGCACTGTGAAATGGGGAGATGTCGAGGTTGTCATGTCCACTCATGGCCAGCCCCGAGGGGAGAGCACCTCGAGGCCACATGAGCCGCAGCCTCGCCGAGTGCATTCTTTATGTTCGTCAAGCTGAATGTCGACACCCCACCGCCTCTGGACATGGTTCTGCCGAGTTCCTCTGCGTCTACACTGTGAGGTACGTACTCAGGATTTTGTCGTTACTTTGTTGGTACTGGTCATCCAGTGCTTAGAGCTCCTTGGTGAGGAAGGATGAAGTAGAACGAAAGTTACGTATGCAACTACAGTTCTATGACTCCTGGAAGACCTCCAGAGCTTTCAGTCAGAAGATTCTGTAATTACAGATTCCCTGATGACACTGGAAGATACTCCCCCTCTCAGGTTATCCAGAGTCACGGGTGACATTGTTGGTATAAAATACTCGACCTGCGTGTACGTAAGACGCCTCCAACACTCCTCCAGGATTCACAGAACTGTAGTTACATGTGCAACTTTCGTTTTGGTCCCAGGTGAGAGGCCAGGGATCCACAACAGAAAAGGAATGGCTGGACAAACTGGGCCCATATATTCTAAGTGTTGACCCACTTGTATTTTGTTGTTGTTTACCTGCAGAGCCAGTCGATCTTAAAGACTCCGCCCAGCATCTTGGCGTTCATGCCAGCAGGAAGAACCCAGTGGATCGGAGATCCACCATGATGAGACTCTGAAGCCAAACGAGCAAAACCTACAGACAAGCAGACGAAACAAAGGAATTTAAAACTTTAAAATATGTTGACAGAGAAATTTGATGTTCCAGTAACATTGATCATATGATAAAAATCAATTGAGTAAATGATTATTACCTTGGAATTTGCCACTCTCCCTGACAGAGAAGACGAGGACAACACTCCGAGCTGAACGGAAAGCGGCATTGAGCTTCTTCTCATTCACCGGCAGCGTCGACCACACGCCCTGAATATCATTAACATATCATAAACTCATCTTTCAACATTACAGACAGGTGTGTGTCTATATGACCTGACATAGACAGGTGTGTGTCCACAGGTGGACTCCAATCAAGGTGTAGAAACATCAGAGATTAATTTCAGTTTGTGAAATTGTCTAAACTGTTGACGACGTTTAAACCTTTCTGAATCAGCTGTTCCTGAAACTGTGATGTCAACAACACTAATTAAAAACCTGTCAACGTCAGCTAGTGTACCTTCGCTTTAGCCAGGGAAACGTTTTCATGGTTGTTGCTCTTGATGAGGAAGAAGCGAGCATCTCGCAGGATGTAACGCAGCTTACTGGTCGGATCTACAGGAACACAGGAGGAGTAATCTGATAACTAACAGGAAACTAAAAGGATTTCTCAGTGTAATAACTGGACATGAAAACATCGCTTACTCTCCATCCCTTTGCGAACAGCTCGGACTGACGACGACAACTTCTCCTGCTTCTTCTCTGAACCTTTTCAAGATAAAAGCGCAAACAGAAAACTTTATTTTAATAACGGCTTTCATTAAAAACATTCACACAATTCTACTGCAGAAAATCCAGCGAAAAACTAAAAATTATACTAGAGCAGAAAATCATCATAAAAAACTCATTAATCTGAAATGTATTTCATTAATAATAATTTTGTATTTAGAGGTAAACTCCTTTTTGGCTCATTATATTAATTAATCCACAGGAAACAGGTGACGATGACAAGCTACAGGTAAAAAAAAAAATTGAGGACACGAGAACCGGAGAAAGCAGAAAGTTTTTGTTGTTGTCATGGTTACCTGAAGCCTCGGAGGCGGAGCCCGAGTGAGCCGACTCACCATCGTCTGAGAAACTGACAGAGGAGGCGGAGCGTGAGTCACCAGCCTCGCTCCGAGTGTCGTAGTCGTTACCCTCGCCACCACCACGTCGCTCGTACTCCTCCTCTTCCTCCTCCTCTTCCTCCTTTTCTCCTTCCTCCTCTTCCTCCTCTTCCTCCTCCTCTTCCTCCATGCCTTCCTCTTCTTCCTCTTCCTCTTCCTCCTCTTCCTGATCTTCGTCTTCCTCCTCCTCTACATGGGAAGCTGCGGGGGAGGAGCTTCCTGACCCCTGCTCTGAGCCATACTCTGCTGCTGCCTCATCCTCTGATTGGTTGTCCTCCTCATGGGGGGAGGGGCTTGCGCGCCGCTCGTCACGCCGCAACTTCTGGAGACCAGACAGGAAATGAATGTGATTGGCTGAGAGAGCGAAGTAGTGTGTATGTATGTGTACTACAGTAATGGTAGCATCAGTACCTGGCTCAGACTCTCCAGGCCTCTCTGGGAGTCACGGCGCCGTGTGTCCTCTCCTCCACGGCTCCTGGTTGCCTCTCGGGCCCCTCGCCGCCCCTTTCTCTCCTCGTAGTATTCGTGTCGATAGCCGGTGGTGGCGTTTCGACCACGGGGGCTCGACGCCGACTTCTTAGAAGAGGAAACGACAGGCGGGCCTGGGGCTCTCTTATTGGTGGACGACGATCTGGAGGGGGCGTGGCCTGACGAGGGGCGGAGCCTCTTAAGATCATGGCTGTCAGAGCGCTCGCTCTTCCTCTTTGTTCCTGACAGACAGAAGGATTTAGATGTGATACAGGACAACAGCAGGTGTTTGTATGATCCACTGGTTTCAGAGGCCGGACCAGTAGAACAACCAGTAACACAACCAGTAACACCAGTACCTTTCTTGTCGCTGACGTCTCGCTCACTCTCAGGGTTGTACAGCTCGTCATCCTGGTCTGGAGCTTCAGTCAGAATATCCTCCAGCACGTTCAGTTCTCCATCTGAAACAACAACTTTATTTAAACTTTATTTAAATGTTGGATCAGGACACAGAGGTTTGACTTCAGTGTTTTTATTTGTTGTGGTTTCTTTTCTCTGTAATTTTAGATATTTGTAGTTTTATATAAAAACTGTGCCTCTGAAGAGTCAGTGGAGGAGATGAACTAGGTTCAGAACTAGTATGGTTCACTTCACTGACATCATTGTTTTTATAATTGACAGTTACTTTTCAAACAAAAGAACAGTAAACAGCAGGAAACACCAGGCCTGTACTACGAAGCAAGTTCAACATACCCAGGATAACATTTAGTTATCTGGCTTGACTGAACCTAACATTGACGTCCTGTTAACCTGTACGACGAAGCTGCTTATCAACGGGCTCAGTTAACCCTGGGTTTACCTGTCCGGTTACAAGCTGCTTCATGTGAAAGAGGCGGAGTTGTGATTTATAAGCAACACTGTCTGAACCATGAATGAAGTTTTTAATATGATATGAGAAGACACGCTGACACCTGCAGATAAATTCAGTTATATTAGATTAGATTAACTTTATTAATCCCACAACTGGGAAATTCATTTACCACAGCAGAAAATAAACATCTATAGAATAAACATCTATGGAAATATACATCAAAAATACACCAAATATACACAAATAAATACAATATACACAATACACACGATATGTACATGAAAAAGTGCCAGTTTGCACATGGTGAGGAAGAGCAGGAGTTGTGGAGTCTGACAGCTGCTGGAATGAAGGACCTGCGGAACCTCTCCTTTTTACAGCGAGGATGTAATATGTTGTAAATAAGTGCATGAATTATCATCACGTTTGAGTATTTTTGCTCTTCAGTCTGATGATGAACAAACTGTTATGAACATGTGATGCAGATAAAACAGTTAAAGTTAATGTCAGACTGTTTCTGCAGAGAGGAGAAAAAGAAAAGAGGAGAGGAAGAAAAGAGGAGAGGAGTAGTTCATGTCTGACGAGTCAGACCGATTAAAATGTTCATTTATAATCATGCAAATAAGTAGTTGGCCCCGGTTCGAATCCCGAATCAGACGACCCTTTACTGCATGTCATTTCCCCTCTCTTTGCCTGCCCATTTCCTGTCTCTCTCTACTGTGCTATCAATAAAAGCATAAAAAATATATATACTTAAAATAATCATGCAAATAATTAACAGTGTGTGGCTGATTGTTCTAATCAAAGACATCAGAGGTTTAGTTTTTATTTCCCTTCATGGTCACAGTCTCCTCAGCTCTTCTGAGCTGCAGTGATGAAGAAGAGAGTAAAAGCTTCATCACTGTCAGGAATCCTATCAGATTAAAGAATCTTTGTTCAATTAAAATGAAGCTATAATAGTTATTATATATTTATTTAGTGATAAACTCTCTGTGAATTATTTAGAAGCTTAGTATTACAACCAGAGTGGACACATGGAAAGACCCAAACAGGAAAACTATTACACTGATTTATATGTTATATCTACTGCTCGTTATTATTGATCACTTTATAGTAAAGTCTTTTGATCTGATCCTCTGAAGTTAACCTGCGGCGGAGCAGGTTAGGAGTTCAGCATCAGTTACCATGGTGATTTAACCCGATAACAAATGAACCACCGTCATAGGACTGAAAACCCAAAGTTAAACCTGACGTTACCTCGATAACCTCAAATCTTACTTCGTAGTACAGGCCTCTGCTCTGTCTAATGACGTCTTCAGGATGTCTTGTTTTGTCCAAGCCACAGTTGAAACCCAAACATTTTCTTTCAGAAACCACCACAGCCTCACATCAAGAAGCTGAATCACCATCGACTTGGTAACTAATGGACTGTGATCAGTCTGGCTGGGCTGTGTTTACAGGTTGTTTCTATGCGACGCAGGGGTTGTTGCTCATTACATGTGTCAGTAAATATAACGGTGTTCCACGTCTCTGTGTTGTTTCTATCATTTTATTACAGACTGTGTCCGGCTGAACCGACACTCGGTCAATTTAACATCTAACAACGTCTGTCTGCGACTGCCCGACTGATGTCACTTCCTGCAGCCAATCAAAACTTGTTGACTAAGACTCTTCTCGTGGACTAAGGTTAGATTGATGTGAGTGTGTGAATATTGAGGAGGACACAGACTGTAAAACGTCTTCAGCCAAGACAATCATCTTCTGTATATAATGTTCTTTAGTGGATCGTCTGTTAATATCATCGATAAAGTCATAAAATGATAAATGACTTTTCATTTAGACTAATCGATTGGTGGGTTGGTGGATCTGTAGAAAAAGATATGAACCTGAATCCAGTACATCCACATTTACAGGCTGAAGTAAAACTATGATTTACATGTGATCTCTTTGTAAAGTGTCACGATATTAGCAGTTTAATAAATCAGCACTGGTGTTTAACAGGTTCAGGGGAGATTCAACTGCATCAATCCACTGTGATGTTTATTTCCCGTTTGCTTTATTATGACGTCATTAACCAATCACAACCTGGTTGATGCGAACACAGCATGGATCAGAACAACTCTGCGTCAGGTTACATTTGAGTTAAAGTGAGTGAAACAGCAGAATCAGATTTCTAAACGGACTCTGATGTCGTGGCTCCACACAGCGGGGAGGCGTTAGCCGCCGACGCTAACAAGCATGATGACTGAGAGAGAGGAGACGCTAACCGGCTGCTGGTAACAAACTAAACACGTTAACTAGTCAACAGTCACCAATTAACGTAATCGGCCATAACTTATCAATACACCTATCCATTATTGATTCTCAACTGAACGGACCAAGTATCAACAGAACAAAGATAGCACATATGCTAAAGCTAACAGCTAACTGTGGCTGAGTAAGAAACCTGCTAGCGCCTCACCTTTGTCCTCGCGCCGGTCGGCCGCCATCACCGCCGCTGTGACGTACTGAGGTAACTGCGGGCAAACCGGGTTTTAGTTTGAATTAAAGACAAAATTATAATCAGAAAAACAGATTTAGAGCAGCTGAAAGAGCAAATGGCGGACGGTCTGTTGTTGAAGCTTCTTGTTCTTCCTTTGTCAGATCTAGCGTCAAGTGTTACTACCGCCACCTTCTGGACCGGGGCACCTCACACACCTGGCTTTACATTTTATTGCACAAATAACAGCAGCAACAAACGGCGCAAGAGGGAATATGTCGTCACAGTGACTAAGAATATTACAGACAATATCAAAGATTAATTTTAGTGTTTTTCTACGTTTGGTTTTACTGCCTCGGTCTGTTTTACAACAATAACATGGATAATGGCCGTAGAGGAACAAACTAGTTGAATTGTTTTGTGTAAAATAAATCAGATACAAATAACCTCAGTTGTTTTTTCAGGATTTTTTTTCATGTAGTTTCTAGGAAACATTTGAACTTACTGACTTACGTCATGATTGACACGTTGTAGAATGATTTTTATTGGATAGATAACTATAAACAACAGTCAGGGCATCCATTGCAGCTGAACGTTTGGAAGGTTTTCTTTTGAAAAACCTGTAGAGGAAATTATTCGTGTTGTTGACTCGGAACAGCTTCTGTATGGCGTCAGACCGGAAGTCCACGTCAGTCCTGAGACAAGAACTGCATTTTGACTGAAACCCAGACTGGACCTGTTTTATTTAACGCCGTGTTAAACAAGAACTTTTCTTTTCTTCTGGAGTCCAAATGGCGGACGAGGCCACGCGCAGGGCCGTGTCGCAGATACCGTTGCTGAAGACGCAGGCCGGACCGCGAGACCGCACGCTGTGGCCGCAGCGGCTGAAGGAGGAGTACCAGGCTCTGATCCAGTTCGTGGAGCAAAACAAGGCAGCTGATAACGACTGGTTCCGTCTGGAGTCCAACGCGGACGGCACGCGATGGACCGGTACTTGTTGGTTCATCCACGAGCTGCTGCGCTACGAGTTCCGGCTGGAGTTCGACATCCCGGTGACGTATCCAAACACGGCGCCAGAGGTGGCGGTCCCGGAGTTGGACGGGAAGACCGCTAAGATGTACCGCGGCGGGAAGATCTGCCTTACCGAGCACTTCGCGCCGCTTTGGGCCCGGAACGCGCCGCGCTTTGGCCTAGCGCACCTGATGGCTCTGGGACTTGGACCGTGGCTCGCCGTGGAGATCCCGGACCTGATCAGTAAGGGGCTCGTACTTCACAAGGAGCGGCAGCGCGAGGAGTCGGCGGAGTGACGTCCCTTGACGGAACAATAAACTTACAAACTTGTGACAGAACTGTTTGTGTTTGGTTTAAAGTAAAACTGAAGAAAAAATGTACAGTCTGGTGGAGAAGTCATTTTAATATGAAGTTAAACAGCTTGAAATTAATGACAAAATCTGGGCTAATTATGAAAATGATCTCTAACATATCCGTAGATAACATTATTATTATTATTAGTGTTATCGGGGGGATGAGCTCATCATTCTGATGTGAAAACAACAGTTCAACTTGTTACAGCTTTTTTACATTTGGTCTTTATTTGAATGCTGTTGATTTTATTTTCTCATCTTCATGGTATTTCCTCTCAGTAAACTTGGATAACCTCCGCCCACTCAGACAGAAGCCAAACCCCGTTTTCCTGCACGTTGCTAGGCGACGACTTCCAGTCCCAGCTCCTCATTGGGACACTCCAGGAGGCGCCATAATTCGCAGTAACGTAGTCAAGTGTTTCGCACGGAACGCGAACTTTCAGCTCAAGAAGCTCCGCCCAGCAGAGCGAGAACCGGGGGAAGACGTATCTGACGAAAAGCACAGAAAACTTTATTAACAGCGAGGAGAGAAAATGAGACAAAATGAAAGAACAGGTGTTTTATTACCTGTTAACAATTACATTTATTTGGAGTCGTCTGTTTATATTGACTATATTTCACAAACACACACCTATAGTTAACGTAAAAAAAACCCTTTTTTTTTTACTTGAACTTCCTTCCGCTCTTTGCCTGCGTTCCTCCGTTCCAGACGATGTCGTTGTTTTCGTAGAAAAAAAAAACGTCCAGTTTGACATCCTCACTCAGAAATGACAGCTCCAGACTGTCCTCCACCTAAAATTCAAATTAAAGGACAAGCCTTCAAAGTAAAGTGCATATTAGCTTGAGAGTAAAATAAATAGTGTGAATATAAATGCATATTAATTTCTAAATAATATACAAATCTGACTCAGAAAGAAACACAACCCTTCAAAATATAACACACCTGCTTCACAAGTATGTAGAGTGATCATGAAATAGTTAGCTACAGTATTACAACATTAATGCAGACAAAAATGAAAGTTTCAATAGGAGGACTAAAGGAAATAAAGTTTGACCTTTCCAAACTTGTGTTTGAGAGACAGACCGGCATCTCTGAACGCTGCGAGGATGTCTGTCCTGAAGTCTACGATGAAAATCCCGATATCAACGTCATGACTGTACGAGATATACTGCACTGCCTGAACCAGCCTATAGAGGGTGAGAGACATCCTTTCGTTATGCTGTGATGTTAGCATGTAAGCGTGTTAGCATGTCAGCATGTTACCTAGACAGGTGCCGCTGCTGAGCCAGAAGGGAATGTCGAGGTGAGCAAGTGTTCGAGCGGCTAAATGAAGCAACGACTTCACTTTCCTGCGAAAATCCACGGCTGCCGGAGACGAGTCATCAGGGTAGAGCTACATTCAAGGGGGAAGAGAGAGAATGTTATTTTATCTGATTTTAAAGCTTTTATTATTATTTTATATTTTGCCAAAATTAATATGTTTTAATTAATTTCACCAAAATTTATAAATCAATCCATTTAAAATGATCTCATGGTCTTCATCATGTGACTGAAAGCTCAGGTCAAGAACAACCCTACCACCCTATTGAAACTGTAGTGCTGATTATTATTCCGACCGGAAGATAAATCACCTTTTGTGAGGCTTTTCCCATGGTCAGTGCACACAAGTCACATCCATAGGCGTGGCAAAATGGCTCCATAGCACCACCTAGCAATTTTTTTAAAATTGAGCCCCCTACATGCACGAAAATCGGTAGGCACATGTAACATGCCAAGCCTCACAAAAAAGTCCCATGTACCCATACCCTAAACCAAAAAGGAAGTCAGCCATATTTAATTCAATTTGCAATTTTGGTGCTGTTTTTGCGATTTAGGGGTCATGTACTACTACTATAAACTCCTAGGGAATTCATCAGATGTACATGATGGTCAGTGAATCTAATCTTAGGAACCGTCCACAGCGACGTGGCAAATTTCGATTCTTTCCCATGAAAAATCAACTCGATCTTATTCCAAAACAAATTGTCCAAACTGCCTAAAACTTTCTGTGTGTGATCAGAGTCCCGCCCTGAACACACTCATACGTTCATCTTCAGTGATACTCATAGCGCTCCCTTGTGGAAACGGGAAGTGTCATGTTTTACACTTTGATATACTGCTCATAGCAGGTTGTTCGAATCTTGACCCAAACATGGTTAGGAAATGCTTAACAACTTGATGATGCACTGTAGTTAAAACTGTGACTTTTCATGACACAGCCTGCCCTTGGCGGCACAGGGACTTTCGATCCTTTGCCATGAAAATTCAACTCGCTATAGCTCTAGCATACATTGTCCAAATGGCCTCATGGTGTCTAGGTTTGATAAGAGTCCCGCCCCGAATAGACCTATATGTCCATATTTAGTAATACTCATAGTGCCACCTCTAGGCAACATTTGATACTATGATTTACTTTTCATTTATTATTCCTAGTGAGTTGACCTGGCACTCAAAAAAATTGTCAGAAAAAAATTTGTAGAAGATGCTGATGCTTCATGCATGCAAATTAGGAGTTTTCACCTAAGGGTATGGCTCTGGCGGCAAGTTAAATACAAAACAGGAAGTGGCTTTATATCTGTGACATACTGTCGAATTCCAAGCTCATTGTTGGTTTATTCTCATCTTGGGACCGGTGCAATTCTACAGTGCAGAGCTTTTGAATTATCGCAAAGGACCCGCCTGTGGCGGCACACTGAATTTCGACCCTTTGCCATGAAGTTGCTATAACCTCAGCCTGCAGTGTCCAAACCAGCCGAAACTTTATAGGTTTGATGAGACTCCCGCCCTGAACACATCTACATGCTCATATTTAGTCATACTTATAGTGCATAGCGCTACTCAATACTCATAGCATACTTTATCCAATATTACCCAAATTTCACATTTGATGACAGTCTCACACTGAAGACATCTGCATACTAATATATTATAGTCACAGTGCCACCTACTGAAAATAGGACGTATATGTGACAATCATTTACATGACATTTTCATTGTAAGGTCTGATACAGAGCCTCATGTGTACCTATTATGTGGTCTCTGGCTCCATCAAGTGGTCACAATTGCACATAAAATGCACATAAAAATCCTTAAAATCTTTTCTGCTGCCACATAGTCCGTGCAATGAATCTTACCCCATGAGCGCAGCGCCCGGCGGTTGTTACGATGTATGACTGCTTTAAATGCCACTCGCTTTAATTTTATTTATAAATATCTTCACATTGCCTCTTATACATTTTGTTTGCCGTTTTCGTTATTTAAAAAAAAAAAAAAATCACTTTTAATTTGTTGAATTCATTTTTAAGACATTTTAAATGCTACCATTTTTCAGTCAAAACATTTCTCAGAATTTTGATTTCTGCTTCTGCTTTGTAAAATATTTTCTCTTTTATATTTAATTAAGAAATCTGTTTAACTTTTTTTTTTTTTTTTTTTTAAATACACATGTCCAAACATTATTTTCACTTTATTGTTTTAAAATAGTCTTTTCTTCTTTTTTTACTTTCACACTATGTTTCATATTCCAACTTTCACATAAAAGCACTGCGTTCTATCAGACCTGGAGAAAGTTGCGGGCGTCACGGTATCGGCATTCCAGGAAGCGGGCATGTCGCTGTTCGGACAAGAAGCGGGAAACGTTGCGTGGGACTTGAACATCGAGGCCGTCCAGGACAGTCAGGACCAGCTCCGGCCTGCAGGGGTCGACCATACAAAACACAGATGTTCATTAACACACATTTAATTAATAATTAAAGCAGATGACCACAGCTGGTTCATCTACAGGGAGATGATGATGATGATGATGATGATGTCTCCTTGTATGTTTCGTTGGTCCCCAAAGTCAATTTTGCAATTATCTCGTAAATGTAAACTTTGGAATTTGGACCAGAATCTAAATCCTCTCTTTCATCATTTGTGTCTTTGCTTTGCTTGGTCTTCTGCTCTGCTCCCAGTGTCTCCAACTGCCTGCAGTCTGATCTAACATTCACTCAATCAATCATTCTGTATGCAGAGTGTTGTACCTGTCATAGGCTCCGGCGTGATGTCCGTAGTCTAGCAATTTGAATGGAGCGAAGCTTCGTTCCATGTTAGCTTTGAGGCGTAGCGCTCCGTGCCATAGGTAGTTCCCGCTGCGCTCGTACAGGAACACCACCTGGGACAAAATAGATTCACCACTATATTGTGTGGTCTCTATGTGGTCGCTACCTGTTTCTGGGTGGTTGCTAAATGGTTGCCATGTGGTTGGAGTGTAACCATGTGGCCCCACCCACCTGGATAATATAACCATGGAGGCGGAACAGGAGGTGCAGAGGGATGTCCTCTCCTGATAGGGTGTCCAGACTAGCCAATCGCGGGTCCTCTCCGCGCAGCTCCAGCAGCTCGAAGCCTTTCTGCTCAGCAGCCAACAGGAAGCCAGGCTGATACGGGAAAAAACAAACATTTTACCTGAAAATAAATTGTTTCATAATTTAAACACAAATTCAACAAATACAGAAAACTATACAAATACATGATAAAGTAAAAGAAGGGATGATGATGATAAACAGTTGGATCATAAACGACAGTTTCTCAGGTTCTGTTAATTCCCACCGTCTATTTGGACTGAATACATACTCACATCGTACTTCCACAGGTTGGCATGCAGCGCGAACGACGTGATTGGCCGGTTGGTGCACAAGAAGCTGCAGTGTGGCTCATGCACCTGCCGATCGCGCTGCCGCAATGCATCCTGGGAGAGCAATGTTAGCGCTGCGATGTCGGTAAGAAACATTGGCAGCCGAAAACGCTGCGCTAACGCCAGGAACTTCTTAACCGTCTGCTGTGGAGAAAAATCAACAGGACAGTTTCCATGGAAACGATTACCACAACAGTGATGGACAGGTTAACATTTAAATATTAGAAAACACACAACAACAGGGATGCTACCAGCTAATATGGTGGCTAACGGCTAACGTTGAGGATAACCCGTAGGCTAATGGTGTGGCTAACATAAGTGCAGACTTACCCATTGGACGTCACTGGCGCTCAGGTGACCTGCTCGACTCAGGATGTGAGGTCCAGACTGCAGAATGTTAAATGTTGGGTAATATTAGAATCAGAAAGATAGAGAAGATTCTGTGTTTAATGTAAAATTTCTCCTGATGTTGACACTGTGGAGAGTTCCATACGCAGATGTCCCTGAACGCAACAAACTGCAGCGTTACCACTGTTATTGTTGTCATTTACAATATTTTGTTAACAGTATTTCGTTGTTGTGCAGTTTTCATTTTATTGTTTACCGTGACATGTGTTCTCACCTTGCCCACGTACTTCCGGTAGTAATACAGCTGAAACAGCAGGAACACGGAGCTGCTGGCTATCAGCAGCAATAAAACGGCTGTCCGGTTCACACGAGGCATCCGGTAACCCTGCACGGTGACCCGCTCCTCATGACATCAGCATCGGAGCTTTCTGTCCGGGATTAAATGCGGCAAAATCTCACAATGGCGCGAAAAACACCAACCTCTCCGCGGCGTCAAGAGCCACCGCCATCTTTAAATCGACCGGAAGAGGAGGACGACCGCTTCCTGATGAGACCTTCACAGTAAAAGCCTGAAGCCGACATCGACAAAACATTTCTTTTGATTTTACTTTTGAAACGAAAAGCAATACAAGATATCAGCGCCACCAAGTGTTGAGAGAAGAGATGAAGGGCAAATTAATACAAAATGAATACAAGCAGGGGTAAATAAATGACAGAAGTAAACAAATCAAATGGAAAGAATGAAGTGAAAGAATAAAACATGTGTGATAGACCTTATAAATAAATGATTTTGGCTGTTTTATGATTTAACTTGGATCATTTTGTGACAGCTTCTTTTAATAATACTGCAAGATGGTTTTATTAGTCAATGTACATTTGTGAAAGTAACATTTTTGCCATGAGTATTAGATTAATAATAAGTGACATTGTCTTTAGCACCATTGTATGCTGTACTTCTCATTAGCATTTGACATATTGTTGACATATATTATTCTAATTTTATTTCTGTTTTCTTCTGATTGTTGTGCTAACATGTTTCTTATTTCATTTTAGATATTGCAACTTTTTAGACGCCCTTCTATTTTTTTTATCTCACCGCACAATCCTTATTACTCCCTCACTACATTATCTTTTGTGTATTTTGTTATGTGAAAAATTTCATCATGTTGGGAGAAACCAGATATAAAATCTTTGAATGAAATGAAATGTTGAGAACTACAAATGTCTGCCCAGACTTTTTGAATAACTGCCGGTTTATAATAAAAGAGGGAAACATCACATTAATATTTTAAACCTCTGAAGGAACTTTAACTTCTTTGACATTATTAGAATAAAACTCGTGGTTACTTATCATTAAACTCAAACTGAAGCAGCAGAGAAGTCGGCAGACGACCAGTTAGTTGTTGACGTGTTTGTGCTTCTTTATATTGTGTTGTGCTGCACCAGAGGCCTGAGGCCTGTACTACAAAGCAAGTTCAACATACCCACGATAAGTTTTAGTTATCTGGCTTGACTGAACCTAACATTGACCATCCTGATAATCTGTACCACGAAGCTGGTTATCAACTGGCTCAGTTAACCCTGGGTTTGCCTCTCCGGTTATGAGCGCATACATGTGAAAGAAGCGGATTTCTTAATTATAAGCAACATCTTCTGAACCATGAACCATGTAGTTCTTAATATGATATCTGAAGACATGATAATACCTGCCAGTTACTTCGGCTATAACCATGTGCACAAGTGACATTCAACAAGGTGAAATATAAACAATATGATCACATGACTGGAGTAAAAATTGAAAAAAATATATAATTAGGCTAATATTAAAGTCAGATTAAGGATATATTAAGGTTTATGACAGAATGTTTCTGCTGCAGGAGGAGAAAGAAAAGAGGAGAGAAGTAGTTGATGTCTGAGGAGTCAGACTGACTGAAATGTTTAAAAATTATAAATCAAATTTAGAATCATGGAAATATTCAACAGTGTATGGATACCCCCCCCCCCGGCGGCGGTCCTGTTTGTGTCAGACCCTTGGGTTATGGCTACTGTGGCAAATGGATACAGAATCCATGCTGCTCTCTGCAGCAGAAACAGTCTGACATTAACTTTAACTGTTTTCTCTGCATCACATGTTCATAACAGTTTGTTCATCATCAGAGCAAAAATACTTATTTACAATATATCTTTGGTCTGTCTTTAATAGATATTATATTTAAACATGGAAATAATATATTTTTATTCCAGTCATGTGATCATATTGTTTATAGTCCACCTTGTAGAATATCACTTTTGGACGTTGCTATAACCTAACTAATCTGCAGATGTCAGCATGTCTTCTCATATCATATTAAGAACTTCATTCATGGTTCAGACAATGGTGCTTATAATTCACAGCTCCGCCTCTTTCACATCAAGGAGCTCGTAACCGGACAGGTAAACCCGGGGTTAACTGAGCCCGTTGATACCCAGCTTCCTCGTACAGGTTAACAGGACGTCAATGTTAGGTTCAGTCAAGCCGGATAACTAAATGTTATCCTGGGTATGTTGAACTTGCTTCGTAGTACAGGCCACTGAACTGACTTTACTTGTGATACTTTAAATACAGACCTTTTATTTGTAATGTAGTGTTTTAAATGTCGGTATTTTTACTTTAGGATGAAGGATCAGAGTACTCACCCTGCACAGACTGTAGGCCTGTAACTGTAATAGTACTTTACATTGTGGTGCTTTTACTTATGCACCCAGTGACACACACAAACAAGATGGCGGACCGCAGCAGCAGTTTGTCCACAACAAAAAGACCGTGTTAAAACTTTGTTAAACTCCACTTTCCCCGCTCTGACCGGAAACATGAGAGGTCTCCGCCGCCTCTAACGGTTCGTTTACCGGCGGTGCGTTTCCCGGTGATGTTCCCGTGAAGCTGCCGCCGTCTGAAGCGGACTTTGGTCGTTTCCTCCAACCGGGAAGGTAAGAACGGCCGTGCTGTTAGCTTAGCTGCGCGCTAACCGTTTGTTTTGGTTGGATGTCAGTGCTAGGACGGGTCTTTGGACAGACGGGTGACGGTCACACGGCTCCTATGGTTTTGATGGGCCGGGGAGAAGAAGAGCGAGTGAAATAATCGGAGGTAACGTGGGTGTTCTGTCTTTATTCCGGGAAATAGGCGGCGAAGCGCCGGACTGTGATAGTCAGCTAACGGGTTAGCATAGTTAACAGCTGCCCACTGTTACTGTGTGTACTACTGCAGTTAGTAAAGGTACTAGATCTTTGTTTTAAACTCGAGGCTACATCTGAGTGATGTTGGTAAAATCAGCGCTTGTGATACTGCAGACAGTCTGACTGCAGTTCCTCAGGAGTGGACAGTAGTAGGAGTAGTAGTAGTACACAGTACTATATCAGTATGTGTATATTGAGGTATAAAAATGGAGGGATTGTTGGTCATTTAATATCTCAGTTAAATATTCTGTCCTTAAACTTCTGAATTTTACATGTAAGGTATTTTAGATATTTAAAATAATCTGATGATAAATGGATGAATCATTTCAGTTCTGCAGTTCTGATATTAATACAATTAGCTTTACTGCTTATCTTAGTAACAGGCAGAAATCTAAGGTAATAATAATAATGTTTAAATGCACCTGTGGTCCAGGTGAGCTGAAGCTTTAAAAGACAACAGGTTGGTTTTAAAAGTTTAAAGTTAATGACCCGGCTAATCAAAGTGACAGTGATTAAAAACCTTCTGATTCATCTGATCAATAAACCAACAGAAGATTAGATTTATCAGTCAGAGCTCCTGTTTACTGTCACAGTGAGTTTTAAACTGTTGTTCGTACAAAACAAAACATTATAGAACATACAGATTATAGAGCAAACAAATAATCAATACTAAAATAATGATGCAGTCCTGGTTTATCTGAAACATTTATTTGAATCACAGGAACACAGGGAACTACAGATATATATATTTAGATGTATATCAGTACTTGAATCCACAAACTGCTGATACTGCAGTAGTTCAACATATTGTTTTGAACAAAAGTAAAAGTAGTTCTGTAACTACAACTACTGCAGTACTGCTGCAGTGATACATGGTATCAATAATACTGATACTACAACTTATAGTGCTGTGAATCAGTGCTACTGTTC
>NW_019525398.1:126372-128872 GCF_002814215.2 Seriola lalandi dorsalis | reverse complement strand
GTCCTCACCATTTAGCATTTACAAGCACACACGCATACGCACACACACACACACACACACACACACACACACACACACACACACACACACACACACACACACAATGGACTGTGTGTAATCAGATGTCTCTCTCCTCCAGAGATGAGCCTGGACTCTGCAGGTCTAAAGTGCAGGTCCAGGCCTCCTCTGCCCCCCTCGTCCTCCCCCAGCTCCACCTCCTCTGGTTCTGGAGCTCCTGGAGGAGCAGCCGGAGGCTCCGGAGCTCCAGGCCCCCCGACGACCACAGCCTTTCCCAGGAGAGGGCTGCCGTCTGCTGGCAGAGACAGTCACGACCGCTGCTTGGAGGAGCTGGAGAAAGAGAGGTATTGTACAATACTAATAGAGTACTACTACTACTACTACTGAAGTACTCTGCATATACACTACTACCACTGTCTACTGTTGACGTACTACTACATATACTGTTCCTCCACTCATAGTACGCATAGAATACCCGAGGGAGCTGGAGACAGACAGGTTCTGTTGATTCTGCTCCTACTGTGAATATTACTATTCTCAGTACATTGATATTGTTACTCCTACAAATACTGTTACTGCAGTTGGTATTAGTACTTGTACTGCAGTTGGTACTAGTACTGGTACTGAAGTTCTCACTTCTGCTGTACTGCAACTCACTGATCTGGTACCAGGACGTTTTTGTCTGATTTCTTCACTTGCCTCTCTGTGTCCTGCTCTGCAATTGGCTGACGTCTCTCTGTGTCCTGCTCTGTGATTGGCTGCTGCTCACTGGCAGGTCTCTCCTATTGGCTGAGCTGGAGAAGGAGGAGAAGGAGAAGGACTGGTACTACGCTCAGTTGCAGAATCTTACCAAGAGGATCGACAGTCTGCCACTCACTGAAAACGTAAGATGACTGTTAAGTAAAACTTTTTATCCTCCGTATCTAAAAACTTCAATACCCATGATCCTCTGCTGCAGTACATTCAGTGTTACTTGTTATTTCAGTTCACTCTGCAGACGGACATGAGTCGTCGACAGCTGGAGTTTGAGGCTCGTCAGATTCGATCAGCGATGGAGGAGCAGCTGGGCTCCTGTCAGGAGATGGAGAGGAGAGCTCAGGTAGGAGCACACCTGAAGACCTGTGTGAAGGTGTGGTCAAAACACACTGAACACATATTTAAGATGACTGTGGGATTGTTAGCACACTGTAGTGTACATGTCATGGACTCTGTGTGTGTGTGTGTGTGTGTGTGTGTGTGTGTGTGTGTGTGTGTGTGTGTGTGTGTGTTCAGGCTCGTGTGTCTCGTATTCAGCAGATAGAGAAAGACATCCTGAGACTGGGAGCTCGCCTGCAGGTAAGCTCACCTGTCATCTCATGTCGATGAGTTCACAGCTGTAACAGATTTTTACTTCACCTCCTGTTCACTCTCTTCAGGTGGAGGCAGCTCAGGGGGCGAGCGACAGCAGCGGGTTGGCTGGAGCTCAGGTGAGTTTCCTGGTTTTGTTCTCACACGTGTTCTTTTTTTAAGTCTTGGTTTGATCTTGTTTTTCTCCTCCAGAGCTCCAGCAGCCGATTGGACCACGAGCCCGCCAATGAAGCCAGCTACTCTGTGCCTCGACGAATCACCAGCCACCTGGGCACCAAGGTGAAGAACACACACACACACCCCTCCCATCAGGAGACCAGTTTGATGTTAATAATGAGTCACCTGTGTCGCCCCCTGCAGGTAGAGATGGTGTACAGTCTTCTGTCCATGCTGGGGACTCATGATAAAGACGACATGTCGCGGACGCTTCTCGCCATGTCGAGCTCGCAGGACTCGTGTATCGCCATGCGTCAGTCCGGCTGCCTGCCGCTGCTCATCCAGCTGCTGCACGGCAACGACAAGGACTCCCTCCTGCTCGGTAACCATGTTGTTTCTGGGTCGCAGGTAACTCTCTCAGCTTGCCTTTTTATTTTTCATTTATGTAAATCTTCCTGTTGCCTAGGTAACTCCCGCGGCAGTAAGGAGGCTCGTGCACGGGCTTCGGCAGCGCTGCACAACATCGTCCACAGTCAGCCGGATGACAAACGAGGACGGCGTGAGATCAGAGTGCTCCACCTGCTGGAGCAGGTACGTCATTACTGCGAAGCCTGTTGGAGCTGGCAAGAAAACCATGAGAGGGGCGTCGACCAAGAGGACAACCCCAGTGAGTGATGTCACACACCCACCAACCAATCAGAGGGGAGGGGTCACATGACTGTATCATGGTTTTATATTATTATTATCAACAACATCATCATTGTTATTAGTGCCACGGGTGCTCAGCTCCGAGGCTCCTCTACAGCTAGAACAGCTGAGAGGAGGCATCTATTAATCTTCTGTTTCGGGGTTTATTATTCTTCCGCCAAATTTCGGCGCGTAACTCGTCCCGCAGCTTTGAGAAAACCCCGGTAATATATACATCAAAACGTGCGTCTTGATCCTGAAAGGGGTGCTATGACTTTTGGTGTTAAAATTC
>NW_019525398.1:126177-126324 GCF_002814215.2 Seriola lalandi dorsalis | reverse complement strand
ACTCAAAGGAGGAGTGCAAATCACTTTTTCTTCAAAGTTAGAGTGAAAGCGTCAGTTGGCTAGAGTGCGTGAAAAAGTAAAAAATAACCTTTATTTTTATTTTTAACTCGAGCTCGCGGCCAAACCGTAAAAAGGAGACAAATAATT
>NW_019525398.1:122555-124905 GCF_002814215.2 Seriola lalandi dorsalis | reverse complement strand
TTTTGTACCCTCTGGGGTTCCTCACGTCCAAAAAAGGACACACAAAGAAAATGCTATAAAATCATCATATATCAATATTTTTTTCTGCTTTTTTTGCATAAATCTCTTAAACCACTTCAGTTCTGCTCAAACCTACCAAATGTTTATTAGTTTTCAGGATTTTAACCCTTTAAATGCCAGTTTGAAGACATGTTGCCTATTGTTTTATCAAAAAAAACAACACAGAATATGAGATATTTCCCACATAATACATGATGGAGGGATGTGACATTGTTTTATATCAGAGTCTTTTATATCAAGACATTTCTCAAAAGCAGAGTATGATCAGGGTGACTTTTGAACACTGGAAATAAATCATGTACTCATCCCGGCAGTAGCCCCCGTGGCACTCAAAATTTCCCTGGAATTTTCTAGTTATTATTATTATCATCATATATATAATATACAGTCATTAACAGTGAGTTTATATACCGTCTAGGGGTGGGCATTTTCAGTAATTTCAAGTACTCTCATTACCTTATGAACGAGTACTCGATTACTCACAAATTATATGTAAATATATTTTTACCGTAAAAAGAGAACTACGGGAGGTCCGTGTCCGACTGGAAACACAAACGGAACCAATGTTAAGCTTGTGTTTCCTGTCGGACACTGCACTGTCTTGCACTGCACGTTACTGTCGCCTTTTTATCAAAGTATTTTCAGACATCACTTTTCCTGGTCACGGCAGCCATTGTGCACGTAACACCAACTGAGTTGAACTATTGTGGCCAAAAACAACACGTGTGCAAGTGAAATGCTACTCGAATAATGACGTCAACAACGAGTACTCTACTAGTACCTAATACAGTCAGTAACAGTGTGGTGTTGTGTTCAGTGCCGTCTCCAGTGGAACACCAGATCTGTCCGGCCGTCTGTGTCCTCATGAAACTTTCCTTTGATGAAGAACATCGACACGCCATGAACGAACTTGGTGAGTGTGAACGACTTTCAGTTTGACTGACTGTTTATTGACTCAACCATCCACCCTTTTTTAATTCCTTCCCACCTGGTTCTGTTTCCTCATCTTCCTGGCTTGTTGACCGACTGTTTCCCCAACTGGTTTATCCATAACTGTTTACTGATGGGTTTAAGGCTTGGTTGTCCCTCGTCGTCCTAGTCTTGCCTCTGGGTCTGTGTCCTTCCCGGGCCTGGTCTTGACTCTGGGTCTATGTCCCTCCCGGTCCCGGTCTTGACTCTGGGTCTCTGTCCCTCCCGGTCTTGCCTCTGGGTCTGTGTTCCTCCCGGTCCCGGTCTTGACTCTGGGTCTCTGTCCCTCTCTGTCCCGGTCTTGACTCTGGGTCTATGTCCCTCCCGGTCCTGGTCTTGACTCTGGGTCTCTGTCCCTCCTGGTCTTGACTCTGTGTCTCTGTCCCTCCCGGTCCTGGTCTTGACTCTGGGTCTCTGTCCCTCCTGGTCTTGACTCTGGGTCTCTGTCCCTCCCGGTCCTGGTCTTGACTCTGGGTCTCTGTCCCTCCCGGTCTTGCCTCTGGGTCTGTGTTCCTCCCGGTCCCGGTCTTGACTCTGGGTCTCTGTCCCTCCCGGTCCCGGTCTTGACTCTGGGTCTCTGTCCCTCCCGGTCTTGCCTCTGGGTCTGTGTTCCTCCCGGTCCCGGTCTTGACTCTGGGTCTCTGTCCCTCTCGGTCCCGGTCTTGACCCTGGGTCTATGTCCCTCCCGGTCCTGGTCTTGACTCTGGGTCTCTGTCCCTCCCGGTCTTGACTCTGGGTCTGTGTCCCTCCCGGTCCTGGTCTTGACTCTGGGTCTCTGTCTTTCCTTGTCTTGACTCTGGGTCTCTGTCCCTCCCGGTCTTGCCTCTGGGTCTCTGGCCCTCCTGGTCCCGGTCTTGACTCTGGGTCTCTGTCCCTCTCGGTCCCGGTCTTGACTCTGGGTCTCTGTCCCTCTCGGTCCCGGTCTTGACTCTGGGTCTATGTCCCTCGCGGTCCCGGTCTTGACTCTGGATCTCTGTCCCTCTCGGTCCCGGTCTTGACTCTGGGTCTCTGTCCCTCCTGGTCTTGACTCTGGGTCTATGTCCCTCCTGGTCTTGACTCTGGGTCTGTGTCCCTCCCGGTCCTGGTCTTGACTCTGGGTCTATGTCCCTCCCGGTCCTGGTCTTGACTCTGGGTCTATGTCCCTCCTGGTCTTGACTCTGGGTCTGTGTCCCTCCCGGTCCTGGTCTTGACTCTGGGTCTCTGTCCCTCCTGGTCTTGACTCTGGGTCTTTGTCCCTCCCGGTCCTGGTCTTGACTCTGGGTCTCTGTCCCTCCTGGTCTTGACTCTGGGTCTCTGTCCCTCCCGGTCCTGGTCTTGACTC
>NW_019525398.1:104215-121682 GCF_002814215.2 Seriola lalandi dorsalis | reverse complement strand
TGTCCCTCCTGGTCTTGACTCTGGGTCTGTGTCCCTCCCGGTCCTGGTCTTGACTCTGGGTCTCTGTCCCTCCTGGTCTTGACTCTGGGTCTCTGTCCCTCCCGGTCTTGACTCTGGGTCTGTGTTCCTCCCGGTCTTGACTCTGGGTCTCTGTCCCTCCCGGTCCTGGTCTTGACTCTGGGTCTCTGTCCCTCCTGGTCTTGACTCTGGGTCTTTGTCCCTCCCGGTCCTGGTCTTGACTCTGGGTCTCTGTTCCTCCCGGTCCTGGTCTTGACTCTGGGTCTCTGTCCCTCCTGGTCTTGACTCTGGGTCTCTGTCCCTCCCGGTCTTGACTCTGGGTCTGTGTTCCTCCGGGTCTTGACTCTGGGTCTCTGTCCCTCCTGGTCTTGACTCTGGGTCTTTGTCCCTCCCGGTCCTGGTCTTGACTCTGGGTCTCTGTCCCTCCCGGTCCTGGTCTTGACTCTGGGTCTCTGTCCCTCCCGGTCTTGACTCTGGGTCTGTGTTCCTCCGGGTCTTGACTCTGGGTCTCTGTCCCTCCTGGTCTTGACTCTGGGTCTTTGTCCCTCCCGGTCCTGGTCTTGACTCTGGATCTCTGTCCCTCCCGGTCCTGGTCTTGACTCTGGGTTTCTGTCCCTCCCGGTCTTGCCTCTGGGTCTCTGTTCCTCCCGGTCCTGGTCTTGACTCTGGGTCTCTGTCCCTCCCGGTCCTGGTCTTGACTCTGGGTCTGAGTTCCTCCCGGGTCTTGACTCTGGGTCTGTGTTCCTCCCGGTCCTGGTCTGACTCTGGGTCTGCGTTCCTCCCGGTCCTGGTCTTGACTCTGGGTCTCTGTCCACCCTGGTCTTGACTCTCGGTCTGTGTTCCTCCCGGTCCTGGTCTTGACTCTGGGTCTGTGTTCCTCCGGGTCGTGACTCTGGGTCTCTGTCCCTCCCTGGTCTTGACTCTGGGTCTGCGTTCCTCCCGGTCCTGGTCTTGACTCTGGGTCTCTGTCCTCAGGTGGTCTGCAGGCGGTGGCCGAGCTGCTGCAGGTGGACTGTGAGATGTTCGGTCTGAGTAGCGATCACTACAGCGTCACTCTGCGGCGGTACGCCGGCATGGCGCTCACTAACCTGACATTCGGTGACGTGGCCAACAAGGTTTGTCATCGCTCATCGTCACACTCTCTACGCTGTGCTGTCACAGCCTTTTATAAACACCTTTCATTTCCCATCAGGCCACGCTGTGCTCCATGAAGGGCTGCATGAGAGCGATGGTTGCCCAGCTGAAGTCTGAGAGTGAAGACCTGCAGCAGGTACCTTTACCTGTTACCGTGGCAAATGTTTGGCACCTGTTACCACGGTGCTTCCCGCTGACTTTTGTCTGTTTTCAGGTGATAGCAAGCGTTTTGAGGAACTTGTCATGGCGTGCTGATGTGAACAGTAAGAAGACGCTACGGGAGGTCGGCAGCGTGCGAGCGCTGATGGGCTGCGCCCTGGAGGTCCAGAAGGTAAATAAAAACATTTATTCATGTTTGATTGTTTTTGTACTGAGCGCGCTCGTAATCTCTTCTTCTGTGGTGTTTCTCCTTCAGGAGTCGACTCTGAAGTCCGTACTGAGCGCGCTCTGGAACCTGTCGGCTCACTGCACAGAGAACAAGGCGGACATCTGTGCGGTGGACGGCGCTCTGGCGTTTCTGGTGGGAACTCTGACTCATCGAAGCCACACCAACACACTCGCCATCATCGAGAGCGGCGGCGGCATCCTGCGCAACGTGTCCAGCCTCATCGCCACCAATGAAGCGCACAGGTAAATGTCTGACACCAGATAAACGGTATGGATGGCGAGCGGCTGAATCCTGATGTGTCTGTGCTACCTCTGTGTCGTCTCACAGGCAGATCCTGCGGGAGCATGGCTGCCTGCCGACGCTGCTGCAGCACCTGAAGTCTCACAGTCTGACCATCGTGTCCAACGCCTGCGGGACGCTCTGGAACCTGTCAGCTCGAGACGCCAAAGACCAGGAGGCGTTATGGGAGCTGGGTGCCGTGGGCATGCTGCGTAACCTCATCCACTCCCGTCACAAGATGATCGCCATGGGCAGCGCCGCCGCCCTGCGCAACCTGATGGCCAACCGCCCAGCACGCTACAAGGACGCCAGTGTGGTGTCACCCGGTGCCGGTGCCCCATCGCTGCAAGCCCGCAAACAGAAGGCGTTGTTCGAGGAGCTGGACGCGCAGCAGCTGTCTGAAACTTTTGACAACATCGACAACCTGAGCCCCAAGGCTGCACACAGGAAGGGGCGGGGCTGTAATGGCGCCGGAGGAGGAGGGAACGCGACGCGCTCATATGCAAACACGCCAGTGCTGTCAAGCCCAAAGAATGGAGACGGATCAAAGAGGACAGGGGAGGAGTCAGCGTACCCTCGGCCGGTTTTCCCACCCAGCGTCCGAGCGTCCAGCGACAGCCTCAACAGTGTGACGAGCGCCGACGGCTACGGCAACCGTGGCAAGACAAAACCTTCATCGGAGCCGTTCTACTCGTCGGACGAGAGCGGAGCCAACAAGTGCTGCGTCTACAGGAAGTACCCGGCTGATCTGGCCCACAAGATCCGCAGCGCCAATCACATGGCTGATGATGATGGTGCAGAACTGGACACGCCCATCAACTACAGCCTGAAGTACTCTGACGAACAGCTGAATTCTGGGAGACAGAGTCCGAGTCACCGCGGCGGCATCGAGAGTGACGATGATGACGGACAGGACGCCAGGCTGAGGCGGAGGAACGACGGCAGCGAATCGGGAGCGAGCAGCCGCATGGCATCTGTTCCGCAGCCGCGCTATGTTGTTGTCACGGCAACATCAAACTACAGCAGTGACTCGACAGGCGAACAGCCAATAGACTACAGCCTGAAGTACGGCACCGAGGCCCGCAAACCACTGTTCAAGTCAGAAGAGACTGCCGCCCCCTCCCTGCCCCCTCCTGCTTCCACTTCTGCTAGTAAGCTCCGACCCCCTCCTCCTCCAGCCAATCGGGGAGTGTCTAAAAGCAACCAGGAGTCAACGCAGACGTACTGTGTGGAGGACACACCCATCTGTTTCTCCAGAGGCAGCTCGCTGTCATCGCTGTCATCGGAGGAGGAAGAGGATGGTGATGTCATCGGGAGAAAGAGGAGGGGTGGAAGTGGCGGAGGTGGCAACGATTACCCGACACTTCCTGTCAGTGAGAAAGACGCACATGAGCAGCAGCAGCAGCGGCAGCAGAAGGAGGCAGAGAGCCAGACTGCCGCCGCTCCTTCTACACGAGGGCGACGAGGTCATCACCACCACCACGGCCATGCCCACCACCACCACCACCACCATGTGACATCATCATCCGGTGCCAGGACTCCTAAAAGCCCACCAGAGCAGCCGTATGCTCAGGAGACTCCGCTGATGTTCAGCCGCTGCACATCAGTCAGCTCCCTCGACAGCTTCTCCACCTCCTCCATCGCCAGCTCCGTGCGCTCAAGTGAGCCGTGTAGCGGCGTGCCGAGTGGCGTGGTCAGCCCCAGTGACCTGCCCGACAGCCCCGGACAGACAATGCCGCCGAGCCGCGCCAAGACGCCGCCGCCTCCGCAGACGCAGAAGACCAAGGAGGAGGAGACAGCCAAGAAGAAGGACGAAGAGGAGAGCAGCACTGATGTCCTGCTGCACTTCGCCACCGAGAGCACGCCGCATGGCTTCTCCCGAGCCTCCAGTCTGAGCGCGCTCAGTCTGGATGAGCCGTACATCGCAGCGGAGATGAAGAAGAAGGAGGAGGAGGAGGGAGTGAGCGAGGAGAGGAAGGAGGAGGTGGCGAAGCCGATCCTCGACGAGTCGGACGACGACGACGACATCGAGATCCTGGAGGCGTGCATCAACATGGCCATGCCTAAGTCGTCACGGAAACCAAAGAAACAGCAACAAGCAGTGCCACGGAAACCCAGCCAGCTTCCTGTCTACAAGCTCCTCCCACCTCAAAGCCGCACCCAATCACAGCAGAGGAAGGATGTGCCGCTGCCGCCGCCGGAGGAGGTGCCGAGAGTTTACTGCGTGGAGGGAACACCGCTCAACTTCTCCACCGCCACCTCGCTAAGTGATCTCACCATCGACTCTCCGCCAAATGAGGAGGCAGCAGCTGTCATACCTCTGGCGCCGCCCACCTCCATCCAAAGGAGGCGACCCGGACTTCCCGAGGGTGAAAACGGTGATGACATTCTCGCCGAGTGCATCAGTGCCGCCATGCCCAAAGCCAAACCCAGGAAACCAATCAGAGCGGCAGCAAATGGCGAGCATCTCCAAGCCCCGCCCCTCCCCCCTCCTCTTCCTCCTCCAGCCCCGCCTCCTCTTTGCTCTCAGCAACAAAAGAAGAAGCCGACATCGCCAGTGAAGCCAATGCCCCAGCGGGTGGCGTACGGTGTTGCCACGGCAACAGCCACTAAAGCAAAACCAGGGTTCGCCTTCGACTCGCCACGACACTACACGCCCATCGAGGGAACACCGTGCTGCTTCTCACGCAATGACTCGCTGAGCTCCCTTGACTTTGACGAAGACGATGGTGGGGGCGACAAGGATGAAGAGGAAAAGAAAATAAAAGAAGAAGGCAGGAAGAGGAAGCAGCAGACTGCGGCCGTCTTCCCTCGAACTAAACCTGCGACAAATCAGATGGCGACGGACGAGAAGCAGAAGTTCGCCATCGAGGACACGCCTGTCTGCTTCTCCAGGAACTCCTCGCTGAGCTCGCTGAGTGACATCGACCAGGAGAACAACAACAAGGAGTTTGCGCCACCACCGCCAGAGCAACAAGACGGAGGCAAAGCAGGAACAAAGTCTCCTCCCACGCAGGCCGAGTCGAAGCCCCGCCCCCCCGCAGCCAGTGGCTACGCCCCCAAAGCCTTCCATGTGGAGGACACGCCTGTCTGCTTCTCCAGGAACTCGTCGCTCAGCTCGCTCAGCATCGACTCCGAGGACGATCTGCTGCAGGAGTGTATCAGCTCCGCCATGCCGAAGAAGAAGAAGAAAGCTGCTGCCGCTGCTGCTGCCCCCGCCGCCATAGCCACGGCCCTTCCTGTTCCCAAAGCCGATGATGGCATTTTGGCTGAGGAGGAGCCTTCAGAGGCGCCGAGAAGCCCCGCCTCCCCGGATTCAGAGTCGTTTGATTGGAAGGCGATTCAAGAGGGCGCCAACTCCATCGTCAGCAGCTTGAACGCTGCCGCAGCTGCCTCGTCGCTGTCCCGCCAACCATCATCAGACTCAGACTCGGTCCTCTCCCTGAAGTCTGTAGGCTCACCATTCCGGCTCCCGACGGCCAATAACCACGCAGAAGAAGAGGAGATGGAGGAGAAGGAGGAGGTGAAACGAGGAGCAAGGATCCTGAAGCCAGGAGAGCGCAGCACGATGGAGGCCAAGAAGAAGAAGGAAGAGGAAGAGGAGGAGGAGGCTGCGAAGGCGGTGAGAGGCGGGAAGAAGGTGTACAGGAGTCTGATCACAGGAAAGCCGAGGGCAGAGCCAGCAGCCAGGGGGCGGAGCAAACCCAGAGCAGCAGCCGTGGCCAAAGCTCCGGGCAGCGGTGACGACAGAGGAGGCGGGTCGTCACGGGACTCCACGCCGTCTCGCTCCTCCACAGCAGCCAATCAGAAAGGAGGGAAGCTGTCGCAGCTGCCACGCACAGCGTCTCCAGGAAGTGCGTCATCATCATCTTCGACCTCCAGGCCGGCCAAGCAGAGCGTAGCGGCGAGGAGCAATGGTGGTATCCCTAGGAGCGAGTCAGCCTCAAGGGTCGGCGGCTCTGTGGCAGCAAAAAAGCAGAAAGCAGAGCCTGAGAAGCCGGCGCTTGTTCGCCAGTCAACCTTTATCAAAGAGACTCCGAGTCCGACGCTGAAGAGGAAGCTGGAGGAGTCCGCTGCAGCCGCCGCCGCCGCTTCAGAGTCGCCGTCCAGTCCTGACACACCGCTACCGCCAACAACTAGGAGACACGACGTCAACCGCTCACACTCTGAGAGCCCCTCGCGCCCACAGGAAGTGACATCATCACGTTTCAGCCGCACCGGCACGTGGAAGCGGGAAAACAGTGGCGGTGGAGGTGGAGGGAGTGGCGGGAAACACTCAACATCCTTACCACGCGTTGGGACATGGAAACGGACAGGAAGCTCGTCGTCAATACTGTCAGCGTCCTCAGAGTCCAGCGAAAAGGGGCGGAGTGAGGAGGAGGGCGCCATGAGGTCGAAGGGGACATGGAGGAAGGTGAAGAGCGGCAGCACTTCGACGGCCGGCCGCAGCTTCACCGACAAATCAGAGGATGTGTGGGTTCGTCTGGAGGACTGTCCGGTCAACAACCCGCGCTCCTCCTCTTCCTGTTCAGCCCGCTCTCCCACCGCCACCAACGCCCCACCTATCATCGACAGCCCCGCCCCCTCAAAGATCCCGTCCTCCTCCTCTTCCTCCTCCTCCAACCTGAACCTGCGTCGCAGCTGTGAAAGCCTTGACGACAAGCCGCCGCCCCCTGACCGGCAGCAACCACAACAACAGCAGCCGCAGCGCGGTCAGCAGCGCAGCGGTGCTGTGGCTGCTCGAGTCAGCCCTTTCAACTACACGCCAAGCCCGAGGAAGAGCAACGCCGACGTAACCACCACTGCCACAGCAACCAGCACGACATCATCATCAACTACCCCCACACGACCTTCACTCATCCCCACGCCTGTCACCAAAAAACGGGAGCCAAAGGGTGGAGAGGGCGGCGGTGGCAATGGTGGCGGCAGTGGTGGCGGTGGCAACGGTGGTGGCGGTGGCGAGCGAGGCTCGTACATCGTGACATCAGTGTGAAGAATCCGGACACACAATGGCTGCCCCAGTTGGGACAGTGTAAATATGGAGGGAGAAAAGTGTTTGTGAACTGAACTGTACAGGAAGTGAATCTGTATTTAAGTGCTAGCCCAACCCCCTCACCTCCCTCCTCTGCCCTCATTGGCTCCTCTCACCTGTCAGTCAAGCTTCTTTATTCAAAGAGAGAAAACTTTAAAAAAGAACTTTTTATGTTTTTATACCACTAAAATGATGTGTAGCGCTTAGCTCCGCCCTTCTGCCTGTGTCCCTGCATGGCCCCGCCCCCACCCTTAATGATGACAGTTACCATGGTGACATAACGATGATGATAATGATAACAATGTTCCTGCTAGCTGTAGCGTCTGAGCTGATTCTGCTCTTCTGGAAGTTTTCATGTTTTTTTGAATGGAGTTTGGTTCCGATGAAAAACGTGAAGGTCTGAACTGTGATGAATTTTTTTTTTTTTTTTTTAACTGAAGATCTGATGAAAAATTTAACTTTAAAAAATCTGAGAATTTCCTCATCTGAAATCACCAGTTCAGTTTTCTAACATTTTTCTAACTGGATCTGGTTCAGACCGGTTCAGACCGGTTCAGACCAGGACCTGGTAGCGTCACAGAAACAGGTTTTCCTCAGAACCTCACTCTTCACTCACAAACTGCTTTTACTCCAGGGAGGGAAGTTTGCTGCGACTGAACTGTAGAAATTTAAAACTGAAACACTTTGAAACTGGTTTGAGGAAACTGCTGAAAACTTCCCGCTCTGTGTCGCCTTGGAAACTAATAACACTGTAAAACGTAAGTTATTGCTGTAAAACCTTAAAACCTTTTAACTTTGAAGCACATAATGTAAAACAAAATGATTTTTGCCAAAACGTTTCCACAGTTTTATTCATGGCTGTAAGTTGATTTTCACTGTTTTTATGTTGCTGGAGGAAAAAGGCAAAAACTTTTTGGTGAAATGTTACGACGATAACAAATAAAATTCAACATTTTAGGTGCAAACTGGGCCGTGTGTTTTTATTGGTGTGTTTCAATGAAGTAATAAAGTTTGTGCTTGTACGGAGGCCTTGAAGGAACATGAGATTCACAGAGAATGTACGCTCAGAACTTTCTCTCACATTGTATTTATTTCAAAATAAAACTTTTCATGGAATATTACGATCTCGTATATCGCAGACAATTATTTGAGAAGTTAACATAACAAGAGTTTTGTGTCTCAGAAATGACAAGTTAAACTTGTAAAATGTGACTGATATTTATTTTATAGTGTCTTTGAAGTTTGCACTTCTGTTAGCTTTTAACTTGAAGGTTTCCACCAGAACAATATTCCATATATATAATATATACCAAAAGTCTCTGTCTTAATCAGCTTTTACTTTGAAGGACATAAATGACTGCTAATTGTCCTTGTGAGCTTTTATTTTGAGGGTGTTTCTTCTGTATTTTCATTTGATTTTCTGATTGTTTTAATTGATTGACCAGCAGAGGGCATGTCTGTTTACACCATAAAGAAATTGTTTTTTTTTTTTTTAATTCAACGTTAATATTTGACGTCCCTTCTCTTCCCGTATCCCATGATCTTTTGTGCCAGAAGTGTAAACGTTAATAATGAAATAAATACTGTAAATAAATTAGTGAATATGTGTCGGAGAAGTTTTCGGCTATTACTGGAGGAAAATGGTTTCATCAGCTGAAAGGTGAGAAGTTTATTATATTATTATTATTATTATCATTGTGTCGTAGCTTGTAGAAAAACTGACGGAGCCACTTTGAGTTTTTAACATCCAATTCTGTATTTTCATTTTTTCTTGGATTCAGTTCTGTTCAAGCATAAATACCATATATATATATATATATATACATATACATATACACATATATATACATATATGTGTGTGTGTGTGTGTATATACGATGGTGTGTGTATATACACTGACCTGTCAATATACACTGTATATATTACAGTATGACTAAATGTAAACTAAAATGCTTCCAAAATTTCACCAGTTTTTAAAAATAAAATACATGTAAACGTGTTCAGATGATGAATGTTATTTCTACTATTTTACACCTTCATATGAATATAGAGATTAACTCATTATTATTACTATTATTATTATTAATATTATTATTATTATTATATTATTTAATGGTTAATAGTGAATAAAATAGAGTAATGCTGTGTCACGTGTATTAATACTGTTTGTGTTGAGACTGAGCTAAAAATAAATAAAATAATAAATTACATCCGCACTAAAACCCGTCAGAGGGTTGCCATCTCAGTATCAGACCATTATTTTGACAGTGCAGACAGGAAGTCAAGCTGTGATGTTATGTGATTTCACTTCCTGTCAGTGCCCACATCTTCCCCCTCTCTCCCTCTCTCTCTCTCCCTCTCTCTCTCTCTCTCTCTCTCTCTCTCTCTCAGTGATGGACTCTCAGAAGGTAAGAATCGGATCGATTGATGATCAATAATATCTGATTAGTCTGCTGAGGTTCAGTCACATAGACAGCACGCGGACAGAGAGCGATAGAGAGGATTAGCTAGCTGTTAGCGGTTAGCTGTTCATTCTCTCTCCCGTTCAGTTTCTATGTCTCTCTCTCTCTCTCTCTCTCTCTCTCTCTCTCTCTCTCTGGTAGAGTGAGCATCACTCTGAATGAGGGATTTACAGATAAGACTCTCTCTCTCTGGTCTAGTCAGTATCAGCAAGAATGTATTGATCAGCAGGTTATTGATTAATCTTTCTGTTCAGGTTTTTTCTTTCTCCTCTGTAACTCCACCTCCTTCATTCTCTATGTAAGTCGACCTCTCTCTCTGTCAGTGTAACTCTACCTCGCTCTACCACCCCACGCCCCCAATAACCTCAACATGTATTATTTATAAATGAATCAATCCTTTCAGATTATAAATGAATCAATCCTTTCAGATTATTGATGAGTCAGGTGAATGCAGGTGAAAGGTCACATGGTCATATGTCACGGATTATTGATCAGTTCACCTGTTGGACACTTTCAGGTAAATTTGTTACAGCTGGTTGCTGGTGATGTCACAAACACAAGGTGATGTTCAGGTGAACTCGAGTTGCTATGGAAACAGATTTGTGTGAATGTCTTTATAAAAGACGTGTTTGTGTTTTTTTTTGTTTTGTAAACAGGAAGCTCTGCGCAGGATCATTAGCACATTAGCCAATAAAAACGAGGAGCTCCAAAACTTCCTGGAAACAGTCGATAACACACTGGCAGGACTGCAGGTCAGAAGCTGAGGGGGAGGGGCTTAGAGAGGCGGGAAAATATTAAAATATTAACGTAAAAAAACAGTGACAACAACAACAACAAAAAAACTTTGTCCAATCAGGGGGAGTCATGTAAGGTGATGTCAGATCTGGAGGCAGAGCTTGAGCAGCTAAGCTCGGCCCTGGAGGAGAAGGGGGCGGAGCTCCGTTACATCATCAGAGAGGAGAAGCGCAGAAAGGAGGCGGAGCTGCAGGTGAATTTGAATTTATTTAGTTTGACTCAATATTATTATTTTTTTTATTTTGTTCATTTCAAACTTTTTATGTTTTTTAATAAATAAAATGTTAGGGCTAGTTGTTTTTAGACATTTTAGACAAACTTTAAGTTTCTCATTTTGTCAATTTTTTTTAACTCTCAGTTTTCTGTCTATGTCTCGTCATCTCCCGTTTATTTCAGAGTTTTTGAAAATAGTTTTCCGGTTTGTTGTTGTTTTTCAGAAGCAGCTGTCGGAGGGAAAGTGTGCTCTGCTTTCATGTGAAGAATTGCTGGAGTTTGCAAATCAAACACTGACCATCACCACTGAAGAAGAATTCCTGCAGGTAGTTGACAAACTACAGAGTAAACAAACATTAACATGAATAAAACAACTTTGATATTATAATCAAACTTTAAATAAGACTCACTTATTTAAAGTTTCTTTTATCTGTTTCATTTTCAGGCTGCAAAACAAATCAAAGAAAGGTTTGTTCACAGTTAAAATATATTTTAATATGAACATGAAATAAAGTTTCTGTTCTAATTTATATTTATATTTATTTATATATAGTTTATTAAATGCTGAAGTTTTGTCATTTTTAGTTAAATTTCATCCTGTTTATTGTCATTGTTCAGTTGTCGCCGCATTTTATATCATTTAATCATTTTTCTTTTGTTTTCGTTTCTTTTTCTTCCTTTATCTATTTTTTGTTTTGGTCTTTTATTTTCTCTTTGCTATTTTTGTTTTTGTTTTTGATTTTCTGCAGTCATTGTTTTTTGGAATTAAACTTTTATCATTCATTTTATCTAAAATCTTTTATTATTTAATTGTTTAAAAATTTCTTATTTTCTTTCTTCTTCATGTTTAAACTAACAAAGTTAAGCTTTATAAATAAATTGCAGCTCTGAAATCATTTGCATGTAAACCACGCCCCCTGACAACATAACCCCGCCTCAAAACACTAACACGTAACACTCCCCCCTCCCCGTCGGTACCCTGCCCCCTCCTGTTCCCAGGGTTACAATGGCTCCAGCGTTTCGGCTGACAACTCGTCCAGCAGTGTCGGAGAACATGACACAATTCACCGTTGACTTCAGTGCGGAGAGGGTGGGGCTTCAACGACTTCACTTCCTGCCAGGTGAGACATCAGCGAATTCATTTTTCCACAGTTCAGCTTCTTCAGGTAAAACACAGTTTTACACTTCAGCTGTTAGTCAGGAAATGCACTTCCTAATTGTTTATTATTTTATTAATTAATTTACTTGTAATTTATTATGTTATTGTCTTTGTCTTTTGTCTTTAAATAAAATTTTAAAAGATCAAAATTAAATATCTGAAATAAAAATCAAGTTCTGGCAAAAGAAAATTTAATAGAAATGAAAAATGAAAGTTTCACAATAATAAACAAAAGATCAACAACAATAAAACAACACTATCATTTGATTTTGTGTTTATTTGTTTCATCTTTTTAATCTTTTCATCCTCTCTACCTATTTCAAAGTTATTCTTTAAACTTTTTTCAGATTTATTTTTATAATTATTTTGAATTTTTACAGTCAAGATAATTATTTACAGTGTGTTATTTATTGATTTGTGTTTGTCTTTTATCTTGAATATTTTCTTTTTTCTTCCTTGATAAAACAATTTTAACTCAGTTTTCACTTGTTCCTGATCTTTTTACCATAACAAATGGTCTTCATAAGTTTACTCAATGGTCATCTTACCTGTGAATGTCCCATGATTCAGTGCTATTTTCTTAGAATCACAGGAAGTTCAAACATTTATATTTTCCATGACAACTGAGCAAACTCCATCTGCTAATGACGATGGCGTGAGACAGTTGAGATTTTGGAAACGTTTCTTGTTTTGACGGTGTATTTTTTACAGTACCCAGAGCTCCAGAGATTGACTTCTCGAGCTGTGTTGTCTATGACAACAACATCACGGTTGCCTGGCGACCAGCCAGTGAGGCCAACAGTGAGGGTATCAACGCACCAAATGAACGCTACGAACTCGAATACAAAAAAACGAACCGCGACAGCTCGCTGAGAGCCACAGGAGAGGCATGCTGGGAAAAAATCTCTGACATCACAGAGACTCAGGTCACCATCTCAGGTGAGATGTCAGAGGTCACAGTAAACCTTAACCCTGAAAAGTACTGAACCATCAGTGTAGTTAGAATTTTTTTACATTGTGACTCCATAACACCATAGCCTGTAAAGCTAACCTTAACCATTAGCCTTAACCTTAAGCTAGCACTGGACCTGATTTGGTCCCAACTTTAATAGTTTTTGGTGTGGAAGGAGATCAATCTTTATTCTTGGGGTCCTACTACTGTACGCTTTGCCCGTATGGACAGGGAATGAATCTAATTCTTGTCCTAACCTGGAGCATCAGGACGACATCGGCTCTGCGGGATGCCATTTCATTGGATTTTAAATTGAATAGTTTTATTATAAAATATATAATGTCTTTCAGGTCTGAAGTTTGACTCTCGCTTTGTCATTGTTCGAGTTCGAGCAAAAAACAAAACAGCAGCTGGAGAGTTCTCTGAGCCTGTCACCATGGAAACCAGAGGTGAACAAACAAATGGTTTAATGAGTGGATGAAAGAAAGGATGAATGAATGAATGGTTGAATGGACGGATGAGTGGACATTGTTTGAAGGAGTGAAGAATGAGACAGACAACAAAGTTGTGTTAAAAGAAAGAGAGGTCTCACTGTGTCAAATACATAAAGTAAAAACAGAAGTAAAGTTGAACTCCTCATTTCAGGGCGAGAGACATTAAGACAAAATGAGAGAGAGAGAGAGAGATAAAAAATGTGAAACTCAAAGATCAAAACCAAAAGTTAAAAATGAAATTCATTTCTTATTTATTTATTTGCAGCATTTAACTTTGGCTTCGATGCGTCAACGGCCCACGCTGAGCTGAAGGTTCAGGGTGACACGGTGACCTGGGAGCCTCAGGGGGTCAAAGGTCATGACCCCAGACTCAGAGGCAAAGAAAGTAAAAGCAGGTGAAGAAACGTGCCAGTTATGAAGTTTTAATCTTTAAAACTTTATTTATATATTTGTGTTGTTGACGTGTAGACGGCCATGTTTACTGCAGGTCATCATTATAAACACTATAAATGTATTTTACACAAACACATAATAATGATTTGATTATGAAGAGAACCAATCAGACACTAATAGATAGTTAATACAAAACCTAATATTCTTCAGCTTTATATTACAGCTCTGAAACTAATGATGCACAAGTACATGAAGTACTGATACGTACATGTGGTACATGATACATGATGTGATTTAATAATGATAATAATAATAATAATAATCTGTCTTGTCCACAGGCTGGTTAAAACACATCATAAACTCATAAACAATACATTAGCACAACAATAAAGATCAACAATAAATACAATAATAAACAACAACACTGGAGGGAACAGACAAAAACACAAAGCGGAAATAAGGTGAAAATTTTACATTTTTATTTACAAAACATCTTTATATTAACCAGAGACCATCTCATGATGTCATCACAGCTGACCAATCAGTACTCAGTTATTATTACTATATTATTACATTAGTACGCACTAGTTATTACTACTACTAGGTACAGGTGGAACATGTACAGGTGGACAGGTACAGGTGGACAGGTGCAGGTGGGACAGGTAGGGGTTGACAGGTACAGGTGCAACAGGTACAGGTGGGACAGGTGCAGGTGGGACAGGTAAAGATGGACAAAAACAGGTGGACAGGTAGTTATAACTTTAAAACTTGTTTCTTCAGTATTTCAGTATTTTCTCTGCTGCTGTTTGTTTGTTTGTTTGTTCTTTAACCTTTTTGTCCCTCTTCAGTCTCCGTACTGCGTCCTCTCCGACTCCCTCAGGTAGAGACTGTCTTCGCTGTCTGGTTGCTTAGCAACTGCTGTGTCACCAGTCACCTTTTTCATCCACCATCTCTCCTTCATGCAGCCAATCACATCACTGCTGACATCACTGCTGACATCACATCAGCATTTAATTCTTTAATAATAGCTTCATCTTTGTATTTTTTGAACTCCAACATGTTTTTAACGTATATTTGTACGTTGTTATTTTATTATTTTATCTGTAAACAGGTTAAACTTAAATCAAAATAAATCACCGGTTTCTTCCTGTAGATTTGTTTGATAAGACAATTACAGGGTGAGAGATATTTTAGTCATTTTACAGTAATTTATGTTAAAACTTTAAATTAGTGTTTTTAATTAAAGTCACAGTCTTAACCACATTTTTACTTTAGAGCAATTATTGTAATTTTTATGAAAACTATTATGTTTACACTATTATCAAATAGAAGTTTTGATGTAAGACTTTTGTATATTTTGTACAAATTTGTCCAAATTCTGACACAAATTAATTTCCATTTTCCAGTATTACAATGTTTGTGTTGTTTATTCATGTTTACATCATCTTTTCTGCTGCATCACTGCTTCGACACAACCTCATTGGCTCTTCACGTTGCTGGACTTTTATTTTTATTCTGTGGAAAGTGAAACTGTTTTTCACTCTTTCGCCTGTAACATGTTTACTTTATTGTATTTTATTTCATTAGCAGCAGAAGCGCCACACCGTCACCCAATAAGACGGCAGGAAGTCGAGCTGGACGTGACAGATTCGCTGGAGAGTCGTACACAGTACTAGGTACTACACTGATCCTGCCAATGAATGTCCTTTAAATATAAACTCTGGAGGAAATCGATTTATTAACATACATTAAAATACTCATAATCATTTAAATTGGAGAAAATAAATATTAGAATTATAATTTAAATGTACAAAATACTTGTGAATTGTTGACATCAAACATTAATTGAAAATGAAAAAGTTCTATCATTGATTACCAATGTTAATTATTAGCATGGGCTTTGATTTTGACATTTATAACAAGAATAATTTGAATAGTAGACTTAAATTTTAAAGGTACAACAGAAAAGACTGGTGCCTTTTCTCTTTGGCTTTTATTTTGAAATCATTTTGTTATTTAAAATTTTCTTCACATTAAAAATACATATTTTCTATTTTCAAGACTTTGAATATTTTTTATTCCTCCACCTCCTAGGTGACCAGGAGATGATTGGCGGCTGCCACTACTGGGAGCTCCGCCCCCTGGCGGACTGGAAATCATTCAGTGTGGGTGTGGCCTATCGGGCCAGCCTGGGCCGCTTTGACCAATTAGGGAAGAGCGCCAGCTCGTGGTGTCTCCACGCTAGCCAATGGCTGCAGAGCTCGCTCGCCATCAAACACAACAACCGAGCGAAAGCACTGGATTGGCCACTGCCTCAACGAATTGGAATCTACTGCGACTACGACAATGGTATAAACAAATATTTGTATTGTTTTTATTAAAATTTATGAAGTTTAGAAGTTTAAAACTAGTTTTTACTCTTTAACTGTTTTCAGTTTCACGCTTCAGCTAACTTCAGTTCACTCAACTGTTCACAGTGCACATACACTTCAACTGCTTTCAGTTCAACCTCTCACTGTATTTCACAACTTATTTTAACCATCACAGCGTTTACAGTGTCACCTGAGCTTTCTATCAGCTTGTCATTGTCTTCACATTGATCTGATGTGTCTATGTGTTTCAGGCGATTTGTCATTTATTGACGTCAATCGACTTCGTCTTCTTCACTCCTTCAAAACAAAGTTTAGCCAGCCGCTTGTCCCCGCCTTCACTGTGAGTACTGCAGTAATACTAGAGTAAAACTACAGTAATCCTACACTGTCTCTGCCTTCACTGTGAGTACTACAGTACTACTACAGCAGTACTATACTGTAGTGGTACTGTGGTATTTTTGCTTTAATGGAAACGTAGACTCTTTTTTCATGGTTTAATAATAATGTTGTCGCTTCTTCTTTGGTCTAATAGAAGTTGTGTTTAGTGAATGACTGGAGGACTGTTACTAACATTGAATGTATGAAATATAAACATATAAAGTGTGTGTATATATGTGTAGTACTGTTTATTGCAGGAGTATTTCACTGTTTATCTGTCCTGTGTATTTGTGCAGTACTGTGCAGTGAAGTACTTGTACTCTTGGTATCACAGTACTAACAGTAGTAACAGCAGTAAAATTGCATTGCAGGTTTGGTGCGGTGGTTTCACCATAGCGACGGGTCTGCAGGTGCCGAGCTTCATGGGAAATTTCCTCTCCACCAATCGGAGCCTGAGTAACCTGTCGCAGTGAAACCTCTCTCCTTAAATGATCTCTGTTTATTTTGTTTTTCATACGTCAGAACTTTAATTCTTATGACATATTTCTATTTATTGATTATAATTTAATATAATAAATAATGTATTGCATATAGAAATCATTTGTGAACTGTTGTCAATATAAGATATTTATTTAGATGAAAAAGCAAATTGTATTATAATTTTAAGGCCTATTATGATTTTTTTTTAAATATTGATTATTCTTGCCTGCTCTTATTTTGGGTTAGGGTTAGGGGTTAACCCCTAACCCTAACTCTACCATAACCCTTGACCTGAAGCCATAGTTTTATAGTTTGAGTGCTTTTATTTTAAAGAATACTAATGTCTGTTAATTAGGGCTTTTATTTTGACTGATTTTGTATCACTGAAATTCATATTTTTTCATCTGAATGTCAGACTTTTATTTTGAAGGTAGTAACAGTAACAGAATGTTCCCTAGGGCTTTCATTTTGAAGGTTATGCCCATTTTTTGTTAAAGTTCAGCAGGAAGTAATATGTTTAATTTATGTGAAGGCTTTTTATTGTGAAATACCTTATTAGAGATAGTGTTGTGCATTCCTTCTTCCTGTCATTTTGACTGCGTGGCAGACTTTTATTTTGAAGGTAAATCTGAATGTCACATCCAGTAGATTAAATTTATTTTATTTGTTTATTAAATAAAATATGAAAATACTGAAGGTGGTTTATTACACACGCACAGAATCTGTGTCCAAAGATGAAGAGTCTGAACCTGGTCTGATGGCTCATCTATCAATACCATAATCAATAGTTTTGATCAGTCTTCCACATTTCAAGTCACCTCCTTTGCTGACGTTATTAATGTCTCAACAGGTGAGTACAGGTGAGCCTCAAACAAGAACTGTCAGGTTATTCCAACTCTCCTCTGCCTTAGATAACCC
>NW_019525398.1:86273-104173 GCF_002814215.2 Seriola lalandi dorsalis | reverse complement strand
CCCCCCCCCCCCCCCCCCCTTCCTGCAGACTTCATACAGGCGAAAGGAGGCGAAGGCTGTGGCAAGCCGACAGGAGGCGCCCTGAGACCAGGAGAGACCGGATCAGTACTGGACCACAGGTAGAGCCCAGAGAACTGAGACTAGAGGACTGAGACCATAGGAGAGAGACCAGAGGACAGACACCAGAGAACTGAGACCAGAGGACTGAGACCATAGGAGAGAGACCAGAGGACAGACACCAGAGGACAGACACCAGAGAACTGAGACCATAGGAGAGACCAGAGGACAGAGACCAGAGAACTGAGACCAGAGAACTGAGACCAGAGGACTGAGACCAGAGGACTGAGACCAGAGGACAGAGACCAGAGGACAGAGACCAGAGGACAGAGACCAGAGGACTGACACCAGAGAACTGACACCAGAGGACAGAGACCAGAGGACAGAGACCAGAGAACTGAGACCAGAGGACTGAGACCAGAGGACAGAGACCACTAGACAGACACCAGAGGACTGAGACCATAGGAGAGAGACCAGAGGACAGAGACCAGAGGACAGACACCAGAGAACTGACACCAGAGGACTGAGACCATAGGAGAGAGACCAGAGGACAGAGACCAGAGGACAGACACCAGAGAACTGACACCAGAGGACAGAGAACTGAGACCAGAGGACTGAGACCAGAGGACAGAGACCAGAGGACAGAGACCACTAGACAGACACCAGAGGACAGAGACCAGAGAACAGACACCAGAGGACAGAGACCAGAGAACTGAGACCAGAGGACTGAGACCAGAGGACAGAGACCACTAGACAGACACCAGAGGACAGAGACCAGGGGACAGAGACCAGAGGACAGACACCAACATGGCCAACCTGATCACACTTAACACATTTATTAATGATTAACAATAATCTGGCTAATGCTAAATGCTAATTCTAATCATCAAGGTAAAGATTTCAGTGCTAGTTCTAATGCTAACAGAGTGACAGCTGGTTACCATGGTGATGCAGTAAAGTCCGAAACAGACGATAACGATCACAGACAGAATCTGGACGCAGAGAGGACAAGACTCCTGAGACATGATTGGTCCTTTCAAAATGTCAGCAGCCAATAGGATGCTCCTTTTCAGCATGAAAATATTTAAAACAATAATACATTTATAAATTCACATCTGAAAAAAGTAAATATAGATTTAAAAATATGTATTTTTTTTCAACTGATAAACAACTATAGAAATAATTAAAATTAAAACTAATTAAATGAACTTTAATAGATAAATATAGTGAAATATAAAAACAGTAACAGAACCAAAAATGTTCTATATGATCATCTTTAAAGTTCAATAAAAATATAGAAATCTAAAATGAATAAAGTGAAATAATTATTATGAGATAAATTAAAAAATAAATAAAATCAGGTGAAAAAATTTTTATAAAATAGAACAAAAAAAAAATTCTGTTTAAAACATTAAAGTTTATAATCACAAGTAACAGAATCATTTTGGCTTCACAGAGAAATAAACACAATAAACCAAATATTTATTATCAGTTTCTTTCATTAAACAATAATTCCACACACAGAGTTAATATTTATTCAGTATTTAATATTCAATACATTTTAAATGTTTACTCTAATTAAAAAAAATCTAATAACAGCAAATAGATATTTATTCATAATATATTTGTTATTGGAAAAAAACTGAAATAAAAATTTTTTTGATGAATGAGAAGTTTCTCCTTTCTCTTTCCTTTTCTGAAAATATAATTATAATGAAGTAAAGAAACTTGAATTAGGAAAGATGTTTAATTCTAATTAAAGACGTTTAAATCTAATTAAGTGAATGACCTTAAATGAAAGATGTTTTTCTGTTTACACCGAGCTTTCAGAGACAATCCTCCGCTCACTTTAATCAGTGTGAGAAATAAAAACACAGACAGAGAATCATCAATAAATATATCAAAGATGATAGATTATCGATCCACAAGTGATGGATGGATTATCTGTGAATAAAATATATAATGATATCATATTATATCTGTTCATATTGTGAATGAGTTTGATCTTTAACATAATCTTAAGTCACAAAGACACTTAATTTATCATTTTTTTAAATCAATTTACAATCAAATATTCAGACAGAAAACCCACCTGTTCCTTTGTGATGTCACAGTGATGTCATGGTGAGGTGGTCATCGGGTCTTCACCCACAGGAAACATCAGGTTTGTTAAAAAATATTTATTTCATATTTTTCACTTTTGTCAAAGAGAAACAATTTCAAAAGTAAAAAGTTTTAATCAAAAGAAAGAAAACAACAGAAGTGAAAATTTAAATGAGAGCGAGAGAAAAGGGAGACAGGAGGGAGGAGGGGGTCGTCTCCATGGCGACAAAACAACAAGACAGAGAGGGGGGTTGTTTCCATGGTAACAAAACAACAGAGCAAGAAGAGAAACCAGAGTAAGAGAGAAAAGGAGGAAAATCAGCAGAGAAAGAAAAAGAAGTGACAGAGAATAAAGTTGATCTGCAGCAGGTAAGAAGAAACTTCTCAAGAAATCTTGAAATTATTATAATTATTATTTTCTAAAGAGACAATAATAATTTGATAATAATTTAAGGGACAGTTTCACAGATTTTGTACTGATATTAACACTGGAAACCTAAATGTTGATTAAAACTTTAAACTGTTTTAATTTTAACTTAGCTTGTGAGAGGTCGATGTCTCAGTGTTTCTGCTGCAGATAATGTTTTTTCTTCAAATATTTTTTGTCCTTAGTAAAAATGGCCTGTTTCCGTGGCAACCAGGAGGAATTTTACGGAGAAGTCCTCCTATTGGATGAGAGGAAGATCACACTAACGGATGAGAAAGGCATCAAGGTGAGGGAGGACTTCCGGTTCCTGTTTTTTTTGCTTGATTTTGTCTCATATTTTATATAATTTAAATTTTTTATGTGACTGTGCCATGGCGTCGCTCATTCACAACCTGAAGTACATTTATTTTAGAAATCATCGAAGGCGACGGCCATTTTGCAGCAGGTATTTTCTCACCTGAACATGGTCGAAGTCAAATTCTTTGGTCTGAGATTCTGTGACAACAAACAGCGGACGGTGAGGAAACATGAACGAGCTGAATTAAGTATGTTATGAATATGAGAAATGTATTGATCAGTTTGATTGATCTTTCAGCACTGGTTGGATCCTTCAAAGACTCTTTCACAACATCGAGACCTCAGTAAGTTTCATCAACAAACAAAAATAAAATCAATGACTAATTAATGATTAATAATGTTGTTTTATGTTGCTAAACTTCTACACACATTTCTTCTAGCAAACACATTGTATAGAACATTTTATAGACCAAACCAGTTATATTATTTCAACAAAAATGTTTTATCAATCTGCAATTGATTTTATGAAAAATGATTTCAGAAATTGTCATTTGTTTAAAGAAATATGCTGTTCTTTCTTTGACTTCTTTGTCCTAGTTGGGCCACCGTACATTTTCTATTTTGGTGTCAAATTTTACACTGAAGATCCATTGAAGCTGAAAGAGGAAACACGGTGAAGTTCTTCTCCTTATTTCTAATTTTAAAGCACAAATTTAAATTATTTTATTATTATCGTGAATGTTTGCATCAATTCTCAAACCTGAGAAATCTATCACTTTAATCATGGTAACTTTTCATTGGTCGCCTGTTGATGACATCATATCCTCTATGATCATGTGTCTGACAGAAGCTCAACATTGACTTTTATCTAGTTTTAAGCCACAGACACTTTTTATACCTTGGTGGTTTTCAGCTCGTTTATTTGAAGCAGATGATTTTAGTCGTTGGACATCTGGATCTGAAGTTCTCAGAGAAACAAGCTGAGGAAATGTTAGACTGAGATGTCTCTGAGCTGTCAGTGAATCTTTATTTTTACTGGTTTGAATCAGCTGCTCTGTTTGTTGTGGAGAGGAGGAAACTTCTGTGATAATTCAGCTGCTGAAAGTCCGAAGTGTGTCATGGTTTTCCCTCAAAGGATTGTTTATGTTGAATCTTGAATAAATGAGATGAATAAAACCAGCTTGTGTTTTATCTGACAGGTGGCAGTTTTACCTGCAGGTTTGTCAGGACGTCCGTCGAGGTCGCCTGCCGTGCCCCCCCCACCTCAGACCTCGGCTCTTTGCTCTGATGCTGCAGGGTGAGAAAATGTTTGTTCTGTATTCTCTACAAATATTTATACTTACATTATAATTCGTTCCATTTTGAATGGAGTTAAACTTTCTTTGTTTTTATTTTTAAGTTTGTCTTTTTATCTATTTTTATTATTTATTTTTCTTTGTTTATCAGCGGAGCGAGGCGACCACGAAGGGGCGGCGATGTCGGACTCAGAGGAAAACCAGCAAGTACAAAACATCTACAAATTCCTCAGGTAAGGAAACACAGAAATCAACTTTCTACACGAACAAATAAGAGAAACAAGTTTGTTACATTTAAATGAAACTCTGAAAACCACAAACTTCATAGACCTCATGTAGAAACATCTGAGTGTTCACCTCATTCACTAACAACCTCTCTCTCTTTCTCTATCTCTCTGTGTCTCATTGTCCAGTGGTGTCTCTCAGCCACAGGCTCAGAGTCTCTTCCTGTCTCTCTGCAGCTCACTGCAGATGTATGGAGTCTCTCTGTTCAATGCCTATGTAAGATCAATAATCACTGATCAATAATGATTAATCTAATTCATTGTCAGTAATCAAAAATCGCTGATCAATAATTAATCTGTACACAACCAACATTTAAGTTCCCTTTGGTCACTGCCTTTAAAATCTTTTACTTCTCACTGTTTATCAATAACATGTTTATAAATCACACATTCATTAATAACACTTTGACAAGCAGGGAAATAAAATGTATTTGTCATTTTCATGATTGGTTTGCAGGGGGAGAACCAGTCTGAGTACTTCCTGGGTCCAACTCCAGTGGGTGTGGTCATCTACAAGAACAAAGTGCTAGTGGGAAAATATTTCTGGTAGGATCGAGACCTCACTAACGTCTTTGATCACCTGTTAGAACAACTAATATAATTGATTGTGAAATCAATAAATAATCAAAAAATAAATGTTTGTAGTAAATAAAGATTTAAAATGTTTGTAAAAAATAATAACATAAATAAAGACCAAACTCATATCTGTAAAAACATAAACACTATTTAACAAATGTTTGTAAATATAAAGTTTTAATATTTTGTGAACACATAATAATTTGTATAAATATAACAATATAAACAAAGCATGAATACATTTTTTCATAATTATGAATCATCTGCATAAATAAAAATTAAACATGTTTTGATTTAACAAAGACCAATCAGCCATAATATTAAAACAGCTTTTATATCCGTTTTCTGTTTTAAGAGTTCATTCTGAATCTTTAGTTATTTGTTTTGAAACTTAATTTGTAGTTTCAGTTATTTTCCGCAGCTTCATGGTTTCACTCACAGATCAGCTGTTTTAATGTTGTGGTTGATCGGTGTAAATAAACAAAAAAGAAAAATGTTGTTTTAAATATGCAAAAATAAATGTTTCCATTAATATGAATAATTTGTATAAATGTAGAGACTCACTGTCTCTGACACTGACAAGTTACAGTCTAATCAGCTCTTAGCCACTGTCCAGATAGAGGTCAGCCAAAGGTCAAAGGTCAACTTTCTCTGTATGACTGCACTTTGTTATTTTATAATGCTGAATGACAAACACAACTACACAAGATAAAACATTCCTGTCATCTCATTATAACATTCTTCAGTTACAGACGTGTTTGAGAAGCACAATGATACAATTCTATTGAACTTAATATTTCAATGTTTGTTCAGCTGCCAATAAACAAGGTAAATTAATGTATAAATATCAATTAAAACTGATCATGTGACCTATCATGTTACTCTTACCCTCAGGCAGAGAATCACCAAACTTCACTTTAAAGATGAAACGTTTGAGCTCAGAGTTGTTGGAAAAAACGTAAGTTCCTATTTGCTGACCGATACTAATGCTACTACTACTCATACTGTCAGGACTCACACCAACTCTGTAGCTGTTCAATGCTAATGCTAATGGTGATGGTAAATCATTAAACTGATTCTAACAGTTTGTAGGATAAACTTTATTAATCACATAAAGGGAAATGAGACGCAGAGACACATGAAAGAAGTAGAATACTACATATATTTATATACTTGAACTATATGGTCAGAAAATAAAATGAATTTACTACCTGCAGTACTGCATACACAAACAGATAAAGTATATCGAGACTAATAATCTCACAATGCAAGGAGACAAAAAAGAAATTAATAAGAAATGGAATACAGTAATCTTATTATAATGCTAATGCTAACATAAGAAAAGAATAAAAGAAAAATAGAAACATTGTATGAAACATCAGGTAAAAACGGAGACCTACACAAATATCAGGAAACAGACACGAGACAAAGTTTGTAATAAATATCAAACTAGAGACCTTGTGAGTCATTACTACAAATATTACATCATTACTCAGTGGTTATTACTACATTACTGCAAGTCATTACTATATCTGTATGTATATATATATATATATCTGTATGTATATGTGTGTGTGTGTGTGTGTGTATACATATATATATATATTTATATACACATGTGTGTGTTTTTTTGTTTCAGGGTTCAGAGACATCATTATTCTTTCAGACATCAGATCGATCTGACTGTAAACGTCTGTGGAGATGTTGTGTTGACCATCATGTCTTCTTCAGGTGACACACACACACACACACACACACACACACAGATTTAATGATTTGTTAAATCCAAAATATGACTCTTTGACTTTGTGTTCAGGGTATCAGAGTTGAATCCTTTAACATGCAAAGTGAAACACAACAGGTAAACGCACGCACGCACATCTCTTGACTTTATTTAAACTCTTATTTGATCTTGATCATAACATGTTTGTTTAATTAAGTAAAATGTTATTCTGTCACATGAAAGAAAGTAATACACAGTTTTGATTTTTTTGTGATGTCATCAGTTGCATTTCAATTTTGTTTTGGTCATTTATTATTGGACTGTTAATATTATTCAATGGTGGTTATTGCATGTAAAATATCTCTCTCTCTCTCCTATGTGTAGTATTGCTCGTTCACCCACTCTGGCTTTTCCTTGGCTGAAAAGCAAAAGTGTCAACAATAAAAGAACAGATCTCTCTCTGAGACCAAAACAAAATGGTGTGTTGTTATTATTATTATTATTATTATTATTAATTTTATTTTTTTATTATGCATACTTCAGGAGAGTAAGTTTTTATATTATTGTTTAGTTCTCTGAACTCAAACTTTATTGCTAATAATTTATTGTAAATATTTGTATCTAATTTTTTGCATCTAGTTTATTCAAGTATAATTTGACAGTAGAATATTTTCCATTGCATTTCATTTTTTAACTGATGAGTTTAGTATTTAGTTTTTTCTAAACTAATTTGTAAACGTTTTACTCTCAGTCTCCTCTCTCCCAGCCAATCACACAGCAGAGGGTGTGAGCAGTGAACCAGAGCTGACACAGACAGCGCCGCCTGCTGCTCAAAGGTGACTTTTTATATGGTTTTTATTATGTCATGATGACATCATGTGTTATTTGATGAAATTTGTCTTGTACCTGCAGGTCAAAGGGGACGGCAAATGAAGACCAAGTGAAGCCCAGTGCTCCATGGGAAAACAGAGGCCCTGTGAGGTAAAACACAAAACACCACATAGAAAATAAAATCATGTTAATCATGTGTTAATATAATCTGACTACTGTGTGCATATAATCTAGTTCCAGTGGCCTGTTCAATTCAAAGTTTCCTCCAAACACCAAAGAAGAAAAACGAGATGGAGGAAGACCACAGAGGTAAGAAAAAAAAAAGACTTAAAAAGAAAAAGGAAGTTACTTGAATGCCATGTTTTCTGTTTGTTTCAGGCAGAGCAGAAGTCTGGATGGTGATCGAGCAATCAGAAAACAGAGAAGGTGATGGGGCGTTACTAACATTTTTCTTTTCTACATTTTTTTGATTTAATAATGATGATTTTATGACAAACAAAATTACAACATTTTTAAATCTACTTTTTAAAATTTGGAAAAAGTTTTAGGTTTCTGTAAACTTTGATCTGCAGGTCTCGTTCCCGTGGCAACACAAGCAGTGGCAGTGAATCAGAGAAGACAGCAAGTAACAGTGAGGGATGGAGAAGGACAAAGAAACAGTAATAATAGACGTCGCTATCTTTTAATGTCTCTGGATCTTTTCTGTTCATAGTTTCTTTCTCTAACATCCTGTTTTCATTTAGTGGTCACCATGGTGACCAGAAAACTGACTCTAACTCCCGGTGCCGTGCGAGATTGTACGTATGAATGTAGTGTAGAGAAAAATGCCAGTGCTAATTATTCTAGTTTTTAGGCTAGTTTAGGCCTAGTTTGAGGCTAATGTGATAATTCAGTGAAGTGGACCACCAATGCTAATGCTATCAGTTTTACTAAATGAAGCATTAGAGCTAATGCTAATGACATTACCTAGTCATTTAATGATGTTGCAAGTCCATAACAATGCAGTTATCATCCAACTATGGCTAATGCTAATGCTAGTGCTCGCTGTTCTTTGTAGACGGAGTTCTGATGACCTTATATGGCAACACATCCAGTAAGTGTGTGTGTGTGTATGTGTGTGTGTGTGTGTGTTTGAAGTTCCCATAAAGACAGTAAAGCTCCCTACAGGTGACTCTGCAGTACTGCAGGCAAAATTTAGTGTCTTATATTCTGAGGCTGGTACATTTATGTGATTGGTTGGTGTGGTGATGAGAACAGACGACTAAAAATGACATATTTATCAATAAAAAAATAAAAATGATGCTGAAAAAGATAGAGAAATACAGTATTTTGGATGGACTGGTTAAATTAAGTATTTATTGTATTATGTTTTATATTTCCTTATCTTTTATAACCATAAAACACCAACTAGAGACAAGACTTGAAAATGAGCAACAGCTCTAAACTGTGCAGCACCTCAGTGGGACGCTCTGTATTGGACCTATATTAAACCATAACATAAAATAAAACATTTAATGCTCAATTATGTGTTTAATAGTTTAATTAGTTTTATTTTACTTATTATATGAATGATATTAAGTGTGTGCGTGTGTGTGTGTGTGTGTGTGTGTGTGTGTGTGTGTGTGTGTGTGTGTGTGTGTAGGAAGCAGCTGGTGGAGCCTGATGGTTTGATTGACAGACAGATGGAGGAAATACCTTATATGGAAGTGAGGTAAGGAAGGGAAGAGGAAAGGAAAGTTGGAAGGAATTAAAGACATTTGGAAACTTGTTTGTGTCCTACAGAGTTTCAGGGGAGCCAATCAGAGTGCATCGTTTTCCAAGGGGGCGACGACATCATCGGTGTGTGTCGACTTCAGACCTCCAGTAGGTGCCAATCAAGTGTTTCAATCAGTGATGTCATCAATACTTGATTACTGATTACTGTTTGTCATTTAGTTCAAAGACGGAGCTACTTCCTCCTCTACATGTTACCAAGGCAACTGACACTTCCTATCAATCATCTATAAGACACTGAGGCTGCTGCCAACTCATTGTCCACCCACAATGCACCTGTTTTACTGTTTAATACGAAAACATATCCTCCAATATTACAAAAGTACCTCTGTCTACACAATGTGTACTGTGTGTACTTTTTGCACTATGTACCCGTACACAACATATTCATCAAAGTAACAGTACTTTAGTAGTAGCAATTGAATACAATTGCCCCTTATTAAAACATCTGCAACTGTTTTTTTTTGTTGTCATGTTTTATGTTTACATTTTATATTTTTGTTTTGTTTACATGCTATGTTGTTTTTATTTACGTGTTGTCACTTGTTGTTAACATGTTGGCGTGTTTTGTTTGTTTTATTGTTTTGTTTACATGTTTTCTTTTGTTTTGTGTACATGTTTTTTGTTTTGTGTACATATTGTTTACATGTCTTTTATGTTTTGTTTTTTTTTTGTTTTGTTTTGTTTACATGTGTTTTTTTTGTTTTAGATATTGTCATCTTTTTTGCTTTGTTTACATCTTGTCATGTCAAAGTTCACTCCTCTGTGAGTAGGTCAGGGTTATACATTAGTAGCTGTTGTCATGGAAACAGTGAGAAACTGATAATACAGCCAGACCTTGTGATGTTGATTGTGCCCAGTTTGCATTGTGGTGAGCAGAGAATAACAGACTTGGTGGTCGTCAGGACGTTGAGAGGTTTTCACTCTCAGAGTCCGACAGAAAAACTGCTGTGGATTTAAGAGCCAATAGAAAGTGGATCCACAGACTCATGTTGTATTTAGAGACACAGTGTGATCTCTGCTGTGTTTCACCCAGTTGCGGCTGGTGCATTTTTCTCCAGGGGGGGCTATACCAAAAAACAAGAAGCAAATGTGTACCACGATATTACACTAGTGTATTTTAACAAATGAAAATGCCTGTCTTTGTCTGAAATGACATATGTTATAATAATATATAACATAATAACAAAACATAATAAAATATGTTTCCTCATAAAGTAGACCAAGTAAACATTATTTGAGGAGCTATTCAAAAGGTATCTTTCCAGCGGTACAGGACCATATTGGTAAGGAATGGAAAAAAAGAGTTATTGCTTAAAATTTATACCATTAGAAATTGAAAAAGATTAAAAGTTAACTATTTTCACAAGTTTGTTTTTCTGGACCAAACCTTCTGGCAACATTGTATTATGTGGAACACCCTATAGGGATGAATGTGTAATATAAACTTAACGTCAACAACCTATCAAAAAAACCATCAGAACCCTCCTCAAAACAAGATAGTGAGTCATATTTCAGTGTTTGATAATCTCTGTTACATTTAAATGTTTGTTTCCTGTTTCCTGGTGACTGTGTTTCCTGACATACAGTATGTTACCACCATTTGTTGGGTTGCTGTCATCTTTGGCTCTCTGCTTATGAGTTAAAACAACATAAAATAGTTCTGAATGCATTTTATAGCCTATGTTTTATTGATTGAACAGTATATAAAGCTAAATACACAATAACAAAAATGTCATGGGAATCCATGGTGGTATTGTGTTACATTAAAGCAACATTTACATTTGAACAGTTTCTAATTATCAAAAAAGTACATTAAACAATTCAAATTTAGACTTTACTCATTTATTAATGTAAATCAATTTCCAGGTTGTAAAATGACAGAAAAAGACGCTTTCAGGCCATTTTTGTGGAACTGAAACATGTGAGGAATTTAACATGACCTCCTCATTATGTTATTGGATCCCTATCCTGTAGCCTTCATCAAGTTGAGCAGCTATATTTATATTCCCAAACATGGCTAGCCACATTGCATTTTCCATGTGGACCCTAGTTTGTTCATGCTTTTTTGTTTTTTCTGATATGTGCTTTAGGTCAATCAATCCTATCTGAATCTATGCTGGGCCTGATCTTGATGTTTGAAAAAGGAGGCAAGGAAAGCAAAATAAAGCAGGATTAGGGTTAGACCACAAAATAAAAAAAGCAAAATAAAGCATTACTGTTACCACATGCAGTTTGCCAAGCCTTCTTACTGAACCAGCTCCATGTCCGGATATATTGTCTTCCTCTGTCTTTGGATGGCTTTTGCATTAAGATGTCAGGCTGATCAGATCCAAGCTCTTTGACTCTCAACTTCTCCTGCAATGTTCTCCTCTCAGAAGGCGTTGTTTTTAATGACATCACTAAATTTTCTCCCTCCATTTTAGCTAGCTAAATTACCTCTCCATCTGCTGCTCAAGACACCGAGTCCGCTAACTGGTGCACTTAGTCAGATGTACTGCAGCGCGAACCACGCACTCTCTGCTGCCACCTAGTGGCTGGTGGTGTGTGTACATAAGCACCATTCAGATGAATACTGAGGGTGCAGGTTGTCTGCGCCGCAACAAGCTCATATCTCTCGTATAGAGAGGAGCAAACTGCACATGTACAACTTACAACGAGAGTCAATGGACAAAGAAAATACTAACTTTATAATGATTAGTCTTTATTTGCTCATAAAAAAACAGTATGTATTTTAAAGTAAATAAGTCTTCGTCACTGAAATTGTAGGATGTGGGGAGAGGTGGGGTGGCGTCCTAGTGCCCTCTATTCGCCAGCAGCCACTGGTTTCACCTGTGGGCCAGCTGTTGTTACTTTAATAATCCAAGGAAAAGGAACAACCCCTTAAACCCCTGAACCCAATTACACACTGACGGACTTGTTCCACCCTGGACATCACCTGTTTGACCTGCTGCACTCAGGTAGAAGCTTCAGGTGCATCACATCACACACTTAAGCACAGCCTTTACCCCAGAGCACTGCACTGCAATACTACAGTTATAGCTACACAACACTGTATCTGCACTACAGTACAAAAAACACAACTCTCTCTCTCTGTCTCTCTCTCTCTCTCTCTCTCTCTCTGTCTCTCTCTCTCTCTCTCTCTCTCACAGAGAGAGAAATCGACCCACAACACACAGAGAGGGAGAGGGTAGAGAGACCTTTAGACAGGGTGTATTTCAGGATAAGATTTGCCAAGGAGAAGAAGAAGCAGACCGTAGAGGAAGAGTTGTGTACAGTAGAAGAGTTGTTTAAATGGAGCACCTGTGCAGTGTGAGCGGTCTGGACCCTCTCTGGGTGAGTTGCATGTTAAAGATTTGTTGAACATCTGAATATATTTCTGAGATCTGCTGCTCAGTTAAAATTAAACAGGATGAAATGAGTTGTGGTCAGAAGGTCTTTAGTGGCTGTCAAACCCAGTGATGGACAGTAGCAGTAGAGGAGGGTGATGAGCTGAATGTGGTCTTCAGGCTTGGCAAACTGTCGGAAGACTGAGGAAGGGGAAGCAGGACATGACTCAGACTGAACCCGAACCACCACATCCTCTGTGGAAGAGGCAGAGCTGGAGGACTTGTGGACTTTGGGTCTGCGGTGTTTAAGTTGCCCAACAGCAGGGCGCCAGGTGTGTATGAGATTCACACCGAGATGGTATGTGCTTTGTGTTTTCAGGACTGGAACCTCACATGGTACACCTCCAGACCAGACCTGACCCAGTGTTTCCAGCACACTGTACTGGTGTGGTTCCCCTGTATTTACCTGTGGACCTGTTCTCCTCTTTACCTGCTCTATCTGCAGCTCCGCCCCCACCAAGGTGTCATCCCACTAACCAAACTCTGCTGCAGCAAGATGGTAAGAAAACAGTGAGGTCTAAATTTGGTCTGGGATCAGGAGGTTAGGGTTGACCCTAACCCTAACCCTCTATCGTCCAGCTAAGATCATGCATGAAACCTGGTCTCTGTGGTCTGACCTAGTCTCTGTGGTCTGATCTGGTCTCTGTTGAAGCTCCTGGGTCTCAGTCTGGCGTCCTTCGGTCTTCTGGAGATGTTTTACTTTTTAGTGAAGAAGAACGAGGAGATCCAGAACCAGCTGCTGGTCCTGCTGGGTCCACTGATCCGGAGCCTCACTCTGGTATGTCCTGATAGAGGTACTGGTTACTATGGCAACAGGTCCAGATCCACCAATGGGTTCTCAGGATAATCAGTCAATCCCCCCCCCCTTCCCACTGTCTCTCTATCTCTCTTCCTCCTCCTCAGGTTCTGGCTGTTGTGATAATCCAGGTGGAGAGGATGAAGGGCAGTCGTTCGTCTGTCCTCCTCTTCCTCTTCTGGACTCTTCTGGTTCTTTGCTCCATCATTCCTCTGAAGGTTGACATCGATCAGATCATTGATCAGGTATCAGTGATTGATCATTTATTAACTTCTCTGGTGGGAAAGGAACCAGTGGAACAGCAGGAAGAGGTAGATAGATAGATAGATAGATAGATAGATAGATAGATAGATAGATAGATAGATAGATAGATAGATAGATAGATTATGAATCAACTTTCTGTTACTAAAACACACTTTTATTTCGCATGTTAGAACCGGTGTCCAGAGGAAGATGCTTCATTTCTTTCCAAGTTTTTCTTCTTCTGGTTCAGCGGGTACGAACATCACAACTCAAATCATCAAAACTCACCAACAACAGCAATCTCATTATTATCATTTATTATTATTATTGTCTTTGTAGCCACTAAAACAGCTACATTGCTGTCACAGACATGACAGGTGTTTAATCTTTAACCTGCTGAAACAAACTGCCCACCTGAAGGTGGAAGATCCACAGATTGACAAGTGACAGGCTTTTATTGTGAAACACAGTCTTGCTGTTTGGACCACGACAGGTTTTTATTCTAAAAATCCAACGGTTTTTCTGTTTTTATGAAAATAAATATCACAAACTCAGAACGAAAACAGCAGCATTATTTCCTCTGAGACTAGAGGACTGGGTATTTTGCAATAATTACCTTTAATGTATTTATATAGATCACTCAGCTCCACCACGGCTCGTTACACTGAGTCCGTCAGACGCACAAGTACAAAACCTCATAATAACAATATTTAGGATAATAATAATTACACTAATTAACTGTGACATCATCATTAATTTAAAAAAAAGTGTTTTTGTCTTCTGTCAGTCTGGTGGTTCAGGGTTACCGGCGCCCTCTGCAGGCTGAAGATCTGTGGTCTCTGCGGGATCAAGACTCATCGATCCAGATCATGATGGACTTGGAGAAGTTCTGGACTCAGAACTGTAAAAAGCTGCAGTACGACTCATTTAATATTTAAAATAAATTATGATTTATTTATGTTGTTAAAAACAGTTATGTAAATAGATGATGTCACAGTGATGTCATACTGCTGAGACCGATACCTTGGCGATAAAGCTCAACATCTTGCAGATGTTTCCAAATACACAGTCCTAGTCTTCATGGTGGAGAGGAGGTCATGTGACCGGAAGCTGCTGTTCTTCATATGTTTCTATAATCTATGTCTGATGATGTCATTTGAGTTTTATTAATCTCTCCAGCTATTTCATAAATTATTTTATATAAATCTATATATGCACAGGGTTAGCACTACCATTAGCGTCACCATTAGCGTCACCTATCATAATGCTATCACTCATGTACCTCCATGACTAGTCAAGTCAAGTCAATTCACCTTCTCTTTATAATATTATTTACAGAGACCGAACAATTCCCACCAAGAGCAGCGCTAGGCAACAGTGGCCTTTTTAAGAGTCAGAAACCTTGAGCAGAACCGGACTCAGGGTGGGCGGAGCCATCTGCCTCGACCAGTTGGGTTGGAGAGAGAGAGAGTGAGCAAGAGAGAGCAAGAGAGGGCACAGAGGAAAAGAACAAGACCATGCAATGATAAAAATATTAATAATAGTTACAGTAGCTGCAGTAACAGCGATAGTAATGTAGTGGCAGCTGAAGTGCTCCTACTGATAAAAACTCGGGAGGACTTGCGGACAGTAACAGGCAGGAGACAGAGAAGGAGAAGGGCGAGAGAGAGGCACTCAGCCGGGGCGCTTCATGTGCTTGAGGGGAAAAACAAACGGTTAGAATGATGCAGGGATTTTCACAAAGTTTACAGTGATCTCGTCGGCATGACTACCTGGACTACAATGTACTGAGTTTATGGATTTATTGAGACTGAGGCCCACCTGCCGCTGGTAGGATGGCAACAGGTACAGAACCCGAGTTTGTAAAAGAATAAGAATCTAACTGAAAGTTAAGGCATAAAAATAAGTTTAAAGTTTAGATTTGAAAGTCTGAACGGAGTCAGACAGTCTGATATCAGCAGGGAGGTTGTTCCAGAGCAGAGGGGCCGATAGGAAAAGGCTCTGCAGCCAGCAGACGTCTTTTTAACTCTGGGAACAGACAGGAGCCCTGAATTCTGGGAACAGAGAGCAGGAGATGGAGTATAAGGTTTAAGCAGATCATAAAGATAGGAAGGAGCAAGTCCTTTTAGAACCTTATATGCCATCAAAATAACCTTAAAGTCTGATCTGATATGGACAGGGAGCCAATGAATGGAGGCTAAAATCGGTTTATTATGGTCAAATCTTCTGGATTTAGTAACAATTCTTGCTGTGGCATTCTGAACCATTTGAAGACTTTTAATACGAGCATGTGGCAGGCCAGAAAACAAAATGTTACAATAATCAAATCTTGATGAAACAAAAGCATGATTTAAGATTTCAGACCGAATCTTAGCTATGTTACGTAGATGAAAAAAGGCGGTCTTGGTGATATTTTTAATGTGCTGATGAAAGGAGAGGGAAGGATCGAAAGTGACACCCAGATTTTTGCCTGTCAGACTATGAGTAATCACACATTTATCAAAAGTTATTGTTACTTGATCAAACTGGTGTCTATGTTGGGTCGGGCCAATGACAAGCATCTCAGTTTTGTCTGAATTTAGGAGCAAAAAATTATGAGACATCCAGCTTTTCAGACTAGCATCAGAGGTAAATGTCATTCTAACTCACTGGCAGTAGCAGGTGTAGCGAAGTATACGGCAGCTACTCACAAGGCAAATATCACCTTACTATCAAGCCTTTGTGATTGGTGATACTGGACTCGGAGAAAACAGGTGAGCACAGGCCCCGCCCCAAGAAATCACCATATCTGTATGTATGTTTTGATTTTCTGCAGAGAGGAGCCTACAGGTTCTGGACCATCCCGGATCCAGTTCTGGCCCCAATCCTGGTCCCTGTCCTGGTCACAATGTTCTGCAAGACCAACAGAAAAAACTCAACTGTTGAAGAAGGACAGGAAGGGGCAGGTCAGCAGCCTCTTCCTTATACACGCTCTTGGGCGGAGCTTTGGACTATACTTCCTGTGTGGGACACTGTGCCTCCTCCTCCACGATGCCTTCATGTTTGCTGTGCCACAGGTGCTCAGGTGAGTCACAGAGTTCAGAGATATGTTTACTGATGTCTCACTCTGCTCTGAATGCTGTGAAATTGTTTATGGCTCACTTCATCAATTGTAAACATTCAGTCAACCTGACAGGTGTGTTTGTCAGGCTCTAACAGGGTTAAGGTTCTATACGTTTACATGCATTAATGGCTTTTTTGTTGCCAATATGGGAACGGGTTGTAACAACCTTTCCTAATGTTTTTGGTTGCTGTCAACTTGCACCAGATATTTGTAAAGCTCCTGCTCAAACGCCTTGGTTGACTATTAAGGATGTACAGGATGGCTCACTTTAATTTTCTTCCCTTTATTCTCAGTCCAGTTTTGTTTTAATACTGCGTGAGTGGTTAGTAGAGTCTGTTAGGCTGATAACCTTTAAAGAAACAAAAGAAAATTATGCACAAAATTCCATTATTTTCAAAATAAAATAAATAATTTCCTCATTCACTGTTATTCACCTCCTATTTACTTAGCAAAATGTTTTATTTATTTATTTTTTACAGTACATACATTTGGTTATACTTAATTAAACTAACAATAAACCATACTTTCACGTTTTAGTTTGCAGCATTTTACTTAAAAAATATCATTAAATAATACTCACATCCCCATAACTAATAACAGGAAACATAACCAAGGTAAAGGGACAAACATCCATAAATCAATCAAACCAAACTATGCTATACATGCTGCTCAACATTACAGGTCAATCATTTAATATTTAGCAAAGATATATATAATGTTTACACCTAAACTAAATGAAACACTCCTGATTAATAATCTTCATTCATTTCATTCATAATGATAATTCATCAATTTATTTACGATATATCCTTAATCTTACTTTAATAGTAATTATATTCAAAAAATGTTTTTCTTATTCTAGTTATGTGATCAAATTGTTTATATTTCACTTTGTTGAATATCACTTTTGGACGTGGTTATTACCTAACTTACCAGCAAGTGTCAGCATGTTTTCTCATATCATATTAAGAACTTCATTCACGGTTCTGATGATGTTGCTTAT
>NW_019525398.1:62930-85564 GCF_002814215.2 Seriola lalandi dorsalis | reverse complement strand
GGTGGTTATATTTAAGTGTTTATGACCTACTAGCAGAACATGGTCGCATCTGCAAAACTTTTGGCAGTGACGTTATAGCCACAGACCTAAGGTGACGGAAGCTGCCCGTTGCGAGCGAGTGAGAGACTGACAGTCTGAGAGATAAGTCTGGAAGGACAAATAAAAACTGCCTGAAATAGGTTTTAAACACATATTTACGGACTGAATCGTCTCACACAGAAGTTATAAGAGCATAAACCTGCAGATACAAAGAGACAACGCACACGGCTAGCAGCTAACGTTAGTTAGCATGGCTAGCATAGCCATATTATGCTGTGTGTAGCCATAAACCACATGAATAGGATGTAACCGCGGTGTTTCTGATTGAACGGCAGCGGGCTGGGCAGGTGGGGAATGCGTTAACAGTGTTTGTGTACTCTGAAAGATGTCTCATCAGATCAACTGGGCCTAGTGTGAGTGCAGCTTAGCTTGACTTGCTAATACTACATGCATATTTGGATGAGACCATCTCTAAATGGTAAATGGCCTACATTTGTAGAGCGCTTTTCTAGTCCTCCGACCACTCAAAGCGCTTTACACAATATGGTGACATTCACCCATTCTCTAGTACTATCTCTATTTCTAGTACTGTGTTTTTACAGATATATCATGTGTTATGTTACAAACATCCACAGAGTGAAACGGATGAATGAAATTAAGTTCTCTTTCAAATCAAATATCCAAAATATGAGTGGAAAGTAGGCCTGCTATTCTTTGTTTGCATTTATAACCTTTATAACCTTTTTTTTTCCCTCTAAGTCAGTGTCATGTGATATGCTACTTCATTACACAAATATTATTGGGCCCACTAACGTTACAGAAAATTTCAGATCACTCCTTGACAGTATAACGTTTTCTAGTTTATATTTTTTTTATATCGCTGCCATTTCAGTATGTAATTTAATTGAGCAATGGAGTGAAAAGCCTCTCATGCGAGTCCAGTGTTGTCAGTTGTCATTTATATCACTCAAACTAATGTGATTAGGTGGAAATGTTATATTCATGAAGTTCATCTGTAATTTGTTCATTAAAAAAAAAGTTTTACTAAAATATGTTTCTATCAACAGGAACCAGAACAGCACATCAGTGAGTTGTGGACTGAGGGCTAGCTACGAGGAATTATTGCTCGAACAGTCCAACATTAGTCTCATTCAGGCAAGTTCAAAACTATGTATGCATGATATGTTACTTTCCCCTGTCATCACTGTGTAATGTAATATTAAATTGTGGCTGAATGTTTTAGACCATTATTTTAATATCACAAATTGTCTGTTCTTTTTCAGGGTCACCTTACTCTTAAGATGAGCCAATACATTGGACAGTTGAGGTCTAGGGAGGAGGACAGATTCACAGGTCAACACTGGTGTCATCAGGGAGAAACACTAGGCCTCCTATGTTATGAGATGGTCATGCAAAATTTGCAACTTTGGGACATCAAAACATTTAGAACTCTTATTATAGATTGAAGCATCTACACACTGGTCAAGGCCGGTCACTGGCCTGCTTGTACTCAGATTGTCAGGTTGAAACCTCATCCGTTGTTTTTGACATGTGATGTGTTGTTCCATATTTTGTGTGTTTAATGCAGTGTATACTGTAGAATGTAATAATTAGCAGGTATGTTTTTATTTTAGATTTTTGGGTAAGTTCACTTTGGTGAATGGAGTGAATTGCTTCACAGAAAAGCAGACGCTTAAGTGACCATTCAGGCCATACTTTAATTTTTCCAGCAAAAATGTCCATTCCAACAGTAGTGGTATGCATGTGTTGTTTGATGTTAGTCATGCCACTGTTACATTTATAACTGCCCCTTCCACCTTAGAGGAACAATTCACCCAAAATTGAGTATATAATGACAATCATGCTGATGGATGGTCAGGTGAAGGGTTTTTTTTTTAGTCCACAAACACTCTTGGTGTTTTACAGGAAAACTGTTGTAGTTTCCTCCCAAAACAACCATAGTAGACGGTGACCAGTTTTCAAATGTAAAAAACAGAAAAAAACATGAAGTGTTTCCATACTGCTGGTCTGGCGTAATCCAAGTCTCCTACAGTGAGCATATTAGTTAAAAACATGGCGTAAATGAGGTCTTTTCAAGTCAACTTCACATGTGGGGCTTTAGGAGACTTGGATTACACCAGACCAGCAGTATGGAGACACTCTGTTTTCTTTTTTTCACTTATTTGCGAGGAAGCTGCTACACTTTCCTGAGAAACTCCAGGAGTGTTTTGTGGGCAAAAAAACTGACTGAATTTTCATTTTTGAACTGCTCCTTTAACATTCAGCAACAATATTCCTCAATGTACTATTCCATATTGTTTGTACAAGGTTTACACAGTTGTCATTCCAAATGATCGGTGGTTTTATAGTTGCACCTCAGTACCTGTTTACTGTTGATTTGTTAAATGTTGGTAAAATAAACATTTAATTGTATGGTATTTTAGTTGTGTGGTTTGTGTTAAATATATACTAAATGCATAAAGCAAATTGTTAGACGTATGTAATATTTATCAAAAGAAAATTAGCAACAATTACACAATTATATTGAGTAATATAACATAATACAATCAAATAATTGAAAATGTCAAACAGAAAAAATAAAATAAAATTTACGTATTTACTTCATAACAGTAAATACTACAGATATATAAGATTTACTTACATTTTTTAGGACAATGATGTTCCTGTCTATGAAAAAATCAAATAGACCTTACTTAAATAGTTTAAATAAATGTAACATAAAACATTGATGTAATTAAATAAGATTTACTTAATATTTTCACAACTGTTAAGTTTAGTTTTAGGTAAATTTTACTTGATACTGGCAAGTGAGTTTTACTTGATATTGCAGCATTAAAAGTTATTTAAACATTTGAGTGCAAATTGTTACAATATATTTTTTAAAGTAAATCTTACGAGTTATTTTTTTCAGTCTGGTGATGAGAGTGCAGGTGAACATAGTACCTGTATTACCTGAAGATGCTCTGCTGTGTCCATTCCAGGCAACTGAATTTGTTATCAGGTCAAGGTTTGGTCTTTGTAGTTGTTTATTGTTTATAGTTTATGTTGTTGTTTGTCATTGATGTTTATTGTTGATGTTGTTTAATTTTTTGTTGTTAGTAGTTGATGTTCTTGTTTGTTTGTTGTTGTCAGTGCTCTGCTGGACTTCATGCAGGACAAAGAAGCTGCGACGTGGAAAGGCTTCCTGTTCACCTCGCTTCTCTTCCTGCTCTCCTGTCTGCAGTCGCTGCTCCATCATCACTACATGTTCAACTGCTTCACTGTGGGGATGAGACTGAAGACGGCTGTGAGCGGCCTCGTTTACAGGAAGGTGAGAGACAGACAGACAGGTGACAGACTGGTTAAGAGACGGACAGGTGACAGACAGACAGGTGAGAGACAAACATGTGACAGACACGTGAGAGACAGACAGGTGACAGACAAGTGACAGACAGATAGACAGGTGACAGACAAGTGACAGACAGATAGACAGGTGACAGACCGGTTAAGAGATGGACAGGTGACACAAACACAGACAGGTGACACAGACAGGTATAGAAGCTGGTTCCTACTGAGATCATTGGCGCAGCAGTGGAGAATAAAATTGTTAAAGTTTTCCCTGTTCTTATCCTCAGAGTTTGGTGATGAGCAGTGCGGCGCGGCAGCAGTGCACTCTGGGAGAAACCATTAATCTGGTTTCAACAGACACTCAGAAGCTGATGGACTTTGTGGTTTATTTCAACAGCATTTGGATTGCTCCAATCGAGATCACACTCTGTTTCTACTTCCTGTGGCAGGTAAACAGATCATTAACACATCATAGACACATCATAGACACAGCAGGAAGGCTGGAAGCAGCTTGTGTCTTTGCAGATAATAAGAATCAATCAAATCTTTAGGTTGATGACAGTTCACTAAGTCTATCTCCACCTCTGAAAATCATTCATCTCTCATTGGATTATTGTTTTATTGATCTATCTGCGATTTGACTGATTGACAGCTGCTTGGTGTATCTGCTCTGGCTGGTATCACTGCTGTTGTTCTGATCTTCCCTCTGAACGGAGTCATCGCTAAAGTGAGAAGCAAACTGCAGGTGATACGACGGTTACACTCCGAGGACACACTTTGTTTTTTGTTTCATAATTAGAATATTTTCTGTGCCGACTGGTTGAAATCTGAACATATCTCTCTACAACCTGCTGCTGGATTTCATCAGGAGGCTCAGATGAAGTTCATGGATGATCGCATCAAACTGATGAATGAGATCTTGAGTGGCGTGAAGATCCTAAAGTTTTACGCCTGGGAGGAAGCATTCTTACGACGAGTCGGCGTGCTGAGAGACGGAGAACTGAACGCCCTGAAGGAATCTCAGATCCTTTACTCCGTCTCTCTGGCTTCATTCAACTCCTCCCCCTTCCTGGTGAGTTTAACCCCTGACTCTGACTCACACCTGGTCAGGTAAACATCAATGTGATTGTAACACCTGGTCAGGTAAACAGGGGAACAGATAAACAGGTAAACAGTTGTTTTCCTTCTTCTCTTCTCTCAGGTGGCCTTGTCAGTGTTTGGCGTCTTCGTGTTGATGGATGAGCATAATGTTCTGGACGCTCAGAAAATCTTTGTTTCTGTTGCTCTCATCAACATCCTGAAGACTCCTCTGAGTCAGCTGCCATTCGCCATGAGCACCACCATGCAGGCACGTCAGCATTTAAAATCCAAACGGAATAACAGAATCATAAGAATAACATTATAGTGTGGAGCCTTGTGGTTCTCCCATATTACAGACACAAGAGTATTTATTATTAACAGGAGACACTGAGCAACGGCTGACAGATGTGTTAAATGTATCTCTGAAACATCTGTTCCACTTTAGTTTTCTGATCTATTGTCAAAGAATTGATCTGTTCTGAATGTTTCTATGATGAATCTAAATTGCTGTGATCAGGCCATCGTCTCACTCAGACGTCTGACAAACTTCCTGTGTCAAGACGAACTGAAGTCCGACAACGTGGAGAGACTTCCTCATACCTCAGGTATGACATCACACACAGCTGTATTACTTGTGAAGACTGCTGAAGCCTAGCTTATGACAAAGACAGGAAGCTATGGGAAACTGTTAGTGTAGCTCCAGACTTTTGACAGATGTTTTTCCAGTTTGAGGTCGTACTATCCAGAGTAACATGTGAACAACTTTGATGCGACCGTCGCACACAAGTTGCACTCAACATGAAGCAGCGTGAATATCCACGAAAAGATCAGAGAAAGGTTGTGTCCACTACCAGTCTCTGTTAGTCAGATGCTGTTATCTTGATAATTAAATGTCTGACAGAGTCTGTTGTATTCCACCAGCGCATCAACTGAGTCACTGAGCGTTGGCTTGTAGAGGGAACAGTCCACGGGAGGAGAGAAAAAACAGGCAGTTTTGTTAATCTCCAGCAAAACTCAAAATTCATCAGTCCATAAACCTGCTGCCATATACAGCTGGGAAAATAAGTATTGAGTGCGTCAGCATTTTTCTCAGTAAATACACTGTTGCCCATAAAGTTGGAATAATTTTGTTTTCAGACACAATCCTCTGTTTATTCCTATTTAAATGCATCAGTAATCACTTTTGACCAGGTGCAATGATTACATTGTGTCCCAATTACCCAGGTGAAAGGAAATAAATCACATTGTCACAAGCATTTCATGGAAAGAGGTAAAAAATATTTTATTCCAACTTTACAAGCAACAGTGTATATTTCTAATGGGGCTATTGAAATGAAATTGTCACCAGATGTCAGTAACAACCCAAGTAATCCACACATACAAAGAAATCAAAACATATATGTCCATGAATTAAGTTATGTGTAATAAAGTGGAATGATACAGGGAAAAAAAAGAAACTAGTGGCATGCATTGCTCAGGTGTGATTCTGGCCCATTCTTCCACATAAACTGTCTTCAAATCTTGAATGTTCCCAAGGCCTCTTCTATGAACTCTGATCTTCAGTTCTTTCCATAGATTTTCAATTGGATTCAAGTCACGTGATTGACTGGGCCAGTCTAGCAGCTTTATTTTCTTTCTCTGAAACCAATTGAGAATTTCCTTGGCTGTGTGTTTGGGATCATTGTCTTGCTGAAATGTCCACCCTCGTTTCATCTTCAGCATCCTGGTAGATGGCAGCAGATTCTTATCAAGAATGTCTCTGCACATTTCTCCATTCATCCTTCCTTCAATTATATGAAGTCTGCCAGTACCATATGCTGAAAAACAGCCCCACACCATGATGTTCCCACTGCCAAACTTCACTGTTCGTATAGTGTTTCTGGGGTGATGTGCCATTTCTCCTCCAAACATGGTGTGTGCTATGACATCCAAAGAGTTCAATTTTCATCTCATCTGACCAGACTATATTCTCCCAGTATTTCAGAGGCTTGTCCAAATGTTGTGCAGCAAACTTTAAACGAGCTTCAACATGCTTTTTCTTCAACAATGGAGTCTTGCACGGTGACTGTGCGTGGAGGCCATGGCGGTTGAGTGCATTACTTGTTTTCTTTGAAACAACTGTACCTGCTAATTCCAGGTCTTTCTGAAGTTCTCCGCGAGTGGTCCTTGGCTCTTGGACAGCTCTTCTGATTATTCTTTTGACTCCTCTGTCAGAAATACTACGAAGAGCACCTGGTCGTGGAAGGTTTATGGTGAAATGATGTTCTTTCCACTTCCGGATAATGGCCCCAACGGTGCTCACTGGAACATTCAGAAGTTTAGCAAGAGATCTGTAACCAATGCCATCAGTATGTTTTGCAACAATAAGGTTGCGAAGGTCTTGAGAGAGCCCTTTGCTTTTACCCATCATGAGATGCCCATTGTGTGACACCTTGGTAATGAGAAACCTTTTTATAGGCCATCAATTAGGACTAAACCAGCTGATATTAATTTGCACTGATAGGGAAAGCAGGATTGCTGTCTAAATACTTACAGATTACAGCTGGTTTCTTTTTGCACCTCTTTTTCTTCATGTGTTCAATACTTATTCCATGTGTCATTTCACTTTATTACACAACTTAATTTATGGACATACATGTTTTGATTTCTTTGTGTGGATTACTTGGGTTGTTACCTGTAACGGATATTGGTAGAACCCAGTTGCAGTACCACACACCACAGATACGATTGGTAATGACCTTTAATTATGAACCAGCAGAGAGAATACACACAGGTGGGTATTAGGGGTAGAGGAAGGGGTCAGGGGCTGGAGAGCCGTGGGTCAGGTGAGTGGATCGAGGTGACTGAGCTCTCACACACACACACACACACAAACGGGAAAATTTCTGGACCCGAAGACTGGGGCTGGCGGTACCGTGCGTTAGGGAGCAGGCTGGAGACGTCATCAAGGGAGCAGGAGGATCAGAACCAGGTGAGCAGTCAGCAGGGCAGATGAACCAGGAGGGGCAGGCAGGCGGGTAATCAAAGCCAGACGAAGGATCGGGAAACCAGCAGGAAGGCACTCACGTTGCGATGTCGGAGCTCGAGAACGCCAAACAGCCACAGGGACAGGCAGACGGGGACCAAGAAACGCACAGGCAGAACTCGTGGTCGGGGACAGAAGGCCGAGGCGTTTACCGGGGCAGAGATGAGGCAGGATGGTCAGGGACGAGCAGAGTCGATACAGGGAAGTCAGGCCGGAGATGAACGCTGGAAAGTCTTGCATGATACTAAGAACAATCTAGCAAAGAGCGAGTGAACCAGGGATGCAGATATACTGGCCTGATTGGAGATAGAGTGCAGCTGGGGGCAACAGGTGAGGACAGTGAGGCTGATTAGGAAATGTGGCAGAGTTGAGAGTGAGACAGAGGCATAGCCGGCCGTGACAGTTACCGACATATGGTGACAATGTTATGTCAATAGCCCCATCAGAAATATATTTACTGAGACAAATATTGACGCGTTCAATACTTATTTTCCCCGCTGTATAAGTATATATAGTATTCTTTTCCTTAGTATTCAAGTTCCCGAGTCTTCCCTGAGCTTCAACTATATTCCAGACTATGAGCCAGGAAGATTAACAACACTGAGGCAGGTAAATACAGGATTCTACATTGCCACTGAGTCATTGTCAGTTAATGGTGATTTTTAGATATTTTCCCTCCATACTGCTCATTTGATATGTTTAGTGTCAGCTCAGAAGAATAATCCTAAAACTTGTTCAGACAGGAAGGAGAAAGGTGAAGAAGTCTAGACATAGGAAAGACAGACAGATAAAATCATGAGACAGAGACCTGCTGCTCGGCTGGAACCATGTTTACCATAATGTTTCACCATGGCGAACCATGTTAAAGAACAGAGAACCATATGTTGGAATCACATGGACACACATTTTGGAGCCATCTTTACCAATGTGGAACCAATCTGTAACCAATATGAACTATGTAGTGGAATCATGTTCAGTCAAATGTATTGATCATGTACTGGAACCCTAACACCACAACTAGGTGAAACCATACCTTGGGACCATGTTTACCCTTGCCCATGTAGAACCATGGTAAACCATGTAGAATCATGTGTGGGAATCGTGGAACCACATAAAACCACATTATGGGACGATGTTTACCCCTTTTTTTTCTACCATGTTGAACCATGTTTACTGGCATGGAACCATGTTACCTCATGTTTTCTCCCCAGATGGAGATGGTGTTGTGATCGAGGGCGGGTTCTTCTCCTGGTCCCATGATTGCTCTCCGTGTCTGCAGAGGATCAACATGAAGGCGAAGACCGGCACTCTGGTGGCCGTGGTCGGCCACATCGGATCAGGGAAGTCATCTCTGCTGTCGGCCATGTTAGGAGAGATGGAGAGGAGACGTGGCTCCGTTTCCATCAAGGTGATGACAAACATTATTTATTGTTTATATTACTTGTTCTTTCTTTATATTTATTACATTCAAAAATGATAATTTAAAATTATTAAATTCAGAATTTATCAGGTTTTCTACTGTGTGACCAGATAGAAACACTACTGAGCATGTGCAGTAGCTCATGCTGCTGATTGTGACTGAACAACTTTCCTTATAATGAATGGACACCATTTTGGAGTGTTTTATCCAGTTATCTAATTCCTGCTTTGTCTCCACATCATGACTCTTCAACTCTAATGTTTGAATTTAAAGCTCTTTGAATCTGCTGTTCCACAAAAAGCATGTACGTGTGATGTCAGAGACCAAGCTAACATTTTAGCTCTGTTAAGCAAGGCTAGCAGTGTTGGCAGCCATAAAATAACATGAAAACACATCTATATGAGCTCAACACTGGTTCCATACAAAGCTTGGTTTCTAACACTCACCCTTTAACATCTGCAACATGAAACTCAGGATCAGTTAACTTCTTCAGCTCTGTTGCTTAGCATCGCTAGCTCATTGAGCTAAGCGATGAACAGACCACACCCACTGTGTCAAGGCTGAAAATGAAACATTCAGATACAATTTAGACATGTTGAAAAAATGATGGAACTCATAGCTCTCGTTCAGTAACACTAATAAACGTTCTGTTGACTGTGGGGTGCAGGGTTCAGTGGCCTACGTCCCCCAGCAGGCCTGGATCCAGAATGCCTCCCTGAAGGACAACGTTTTGTTTGGTGGAGAGAGGAAGCAGAGCTGGTACCATCGCGTGCTGGAGGCCTGCGCTCTGCTGCCAGACCTGGACCTCCTGCCTGCAGGAGACTGCACTGAGATTGGGGAGAAGGTACCAGTACTGACCCAATCCACCACCCATCCCCCCACCAGAAGTTAGGGTATATTTACAGGAACCTGAGTCCCCTTCCTCCCCTCAGAGGTAAGGGTCTTTCTACAGGACCTTGTCTCCTAGAACTGGACCACACCTCAGGAATAAGGGTTTGTCTACTGGAAGGCTCATATTTAAGTAAATATGAACCCCCTGGTGGTCAGTGTTGCCTGTTCTACTGTTTTCTACCCTGTTCTACTGTGGATTGTCATTGTTGTTTATTGATGATGTATTTTCTGACTGCAGGGTCTGAACCTATCCGGAGGTCAGAAGCAGAGGGTGAGTCTGGCTCGGGCTGTCTACAGGAAGTCAGATGTTTACTTGTTGGATGACCCGCTGTCGGCTGTTGATGCTCATGTAGGACAACACATTTTTGATCGAGTGATTGGACCGAGAGGACTCCTGAAAGACAAGGTGAGACTCTCACCTTGCACCTAACATAGCGAGTTGTCAACCTGTCTCTGCCCCACCCCACTGTATATGAGGGGAGGGGCTAAGACACACATGGTGAAACAGGAAGCAGAGGAATGAACGCCATGGTAAATAAAAGCAAAACAAGAAGAGACTCTCACACTGAACTGATATAAGACCATACATTAGTTAATAACATAAATGACAGTGTTTGTTTTTTATGATTTTCTTTTTTCTTTGTTTGTAGCGGTGGTGCGGGTGGGTGTGGGGTATTGCCAAGGCAATGGTAGGGGAAACACTGACATGTTTGAATGCCTCTTGAATCATCAAATAGACTTTAAGCTCCTCTGGTTCACTGTGCTGCCTGTTGGACTGCATAATGCATCAACTTTTCTAAAAGGAGGAACCCACCTTTCTAGGACTGGTTTGGTAGTTAACTGCAATTTGTGACCCATTTTGAGAACATTGCAGATCCAGATCCATTGTAGGCTCTGACTATCAAGCATTACAAGAACCCAGTCATCGGGGTGTATACTGTTTGAACTCTAAAATCATGACTGTCTTTGTAGGAAATCAGAATCACTCTGGACACCAGGAAGCTGCGTCAGCTGTTCCACTGACACACTAAATGAGTGGATTTAGAAATTATGACTGATTTTCTATTCCATATTAAAATACCACTGTTGAACCTGCTGCTTCAACGTGACGGTTATATTTCATACCGTATAAAGAAGTTACCTGTGTTTTCTGTAACGTACATTTACTCTACTTTTTGCACATCTGATGCTATAATAAAAGATGGCGCCGGTGTTCATGGCTGACCGTCTGCTGCTGTCACTTTGTTTGGTGTGTTTGTTATTTCTGATCCTCGGCATTACACAAATTAAGTCTCTGCTGGTGTATGATCGCCAATCGCTCCTGGACATTCGATCAAATGTCAAGGAGTTAGGTTCATTTGATTATGGTGGTCAGAAAACGTTGCCCCCGTTCCTGTCGGGAATCTCGACTCACCTGTACCGGGCCGTGAGTCCAGCCCCCCGGCGGAAGCGCCTCCGACGCCGCGGTGAGCGCGGTGGTCGGCTGGTGAAACTAAAGATCTACCTGGCACGATCGTCGTCCTTTTCCAGGAACAGATGTGGATTATCCTTTCCTTTCACTGTGCACCGTTATTTCCTGGATCCTATCGACGCCTGCCTGCTACCTGTCGCTGGCGAGCGTTCCCGGCCCCGCCGGCCCTGCTCTCCCCGGTTCTCTTGGCGCGGGTTGAATCTCCGGAGCCTGAAGACGCTGCTCCGGGCTCCCCGATCTGCCGAACCACAAGCCCCGGCTCCTGCCAGGATTGGCCTGGTGAACGGCAGATCACTGGCAAACAAGACTTTCACTCTGAGGGATTTATTCAGCTTCCGCGCCTTGGACTTCCTCTGTGTGACAGAGACCTGGATCGGTGCCGGTGAGTGCAGTGCCCTGGTCGAGCTTTTACCGCAGGGCTGCTCTTATTTTAACTCCCCGCGGACATCGGGCCGTGGCGGAGGAACGGCGACTGTTTACAGAAACAACTTTAAATGTAAGCAGTGTGCTGTGCCATCTTCGTTCTCCAGCTTCGAGGTGACTTTATTTGAGGTGGGTCGCTCTGATCCGGTGCTGTGCGCTGTCATCTACAGACCCCCCAAATACAATAAGGACTTTGTCAATGACTTTTCAGATTTTCTGGCCGGAGTGATGCCACGTTACGATCGCGTCCTCCTTGTTGGAGATTTTAACATACATGTGTGTTATCCTGATAAGTCGTTGGTAAAGGACTTTTTAAGCCTCATTGACTCTTTTAACTTGTTGCAGTGTGTGTCTGGTCCCGCACATGAACATGGTCATACATTAGATCTTGTTCTCTCCCACGGACTGTCTGTGTCTAACCTTGAAGTTGTCTTGTCCTGTACTGTTGTTTAACCGCGCGCTCTTGCACAGCGCCGTCGGCCTTTTAACCGTTCGGCTGCCGGTCAGTTCACTGTTTCATTCAACCAGCTCTGTGTTCCCTCTGACTCAGCGTCTGCTGACACGGAGGAGCTCAGTTCCTGGTTTCACTCCTCCTGTCAATCCATACTGGACTCTGTGGCTCCATTAAAGTCCATGCAGCCTAAAGTGAAACCAGAAACCTGGTTCAGTGACAGAACTCGTGCAGCAAGAAGGGAATGCCGCAAAGCCGAGCGCAGATGGAAGAAAAACAAGCTACAGGTTTCATTCCAAATCCTAGAAGGTTGTTTGCAACATTACCAGAACACTGTTAAAGAGGCAAAAAGAGAATACTTGTCACATATAATTTTGTGTAATCACCACAATTCCCGTGTGTTATTTAAAACTATTGACTCTGTCCTAAATGCCCCTCAGTCTGTTTGTGTGGAAGCGTCCACTGAGCTGTGCAATAATTTCCTGCAGTTTTTCATTGACAAAGTTGCTACCACAAGGGCTCTCATCCCAACTCCTGCCTCTGACCCCTCTTGTCCAGTCCCTTGTCAAGCTGTGTTTGATAGGTTTGATTCTGTGACTTTGTCACTTTTAGAAGATGTGGTTGGCCACACTAAGCCATCAGGTTCCCCTTGTGATGCTGTCCCTCTTCACTTCTTTAAGGAGATTTTCCCTGCCATTATTAACAGCAGTTTATCTTCTGGTATTGTCCCTGCAAGTTTCAAACATGCAGTAGTGCAACCCCTTCTTAAAAAACCTGGCATCGATCACAATATATTAGGTAATTTCAGGCCCATCTCCAAGCTGCCATTTATCTCGAAAATCTTAGAGAAAATCGTTCATACACAGCTTAAATCATATCTGGATGAACATGATATTCTGGAGGTCTTTCAGTCAGGTTTTAAAACCCTGCACAGCACTGAGTCTGCTCTAATAAGGGTTTTTAATGACATCCTCCTGGCAAATGATTCTGGGGATTATGAGATTCTTGTCCTGCTGGACTTGACCGCAGCATTTGATACAGTGGACCACAATATTTTAGTAACTAGGCTGCAGCACCTTGTTGGATTTCTGGTAGTGCTCTGGAATGGTTTAGGTCCTATCTGGCAGACAGAACCATGTGTGTAGGCCTTGCTGGATGTGAGTCCGGCCCCGCCCCTCTGTATTATGGGGTTCCACAAGGCTCAATCCTAGGGCCGTTGCTGTTCTCCCTATACCTGCTTCCTCTGGGTTCTATTCTCAGAAAGCACGGAATCGCCTTCCATTGTTATGCTGATGACAGCTAAATATATGTGCCACTGAAAAAGAAAGATGCCTTCTCTCTGATTCCACTTCCAGCATGTCTTGATGACATTAAAGCCTGGATGGCTTTAAACAATTTGAATTTCAATGAGAAAAAAACAGAAGTGATGGTGCTTGGTCCCAATAGTTCATGTGATCCCCCTTCTGTTGATTTGGGCCCTTTGGCATCGTATGTGAAGCCAACAGTTTCTAACTTGGGTTTTAAAATGGACAGTAACTCCAAATCCATGCCTTCATCACATCACGGCTGGATTACTGTAACGCACTTTATTATGGAGTCAGTCAGTCCTCCCTTGCACGTCTCCAGTTGGTCCAAAACACGGCCGCTTGTCTTTTAACTGGAACACGTAAGAGGGAGCACATCACCCCCATTCTGGCCTCCTTCCACTGGTTGCCCGTGCCTTTTAGAGTTCATTTTAAGATTCTTTTATTTGTTTTTAAATCCCTAAATGGTCTGGCCCAACCCTACCTCTCTGACCTGCTTCACCCCTACGCTCCTGCCCAGTGCCTCAGGTCAGCTGATCAGCTGCTCCTGGAGGTACCGAGGTCTAAGCGGAGGCTCAGAGGAGACAGAGCTTTTTCTGTTGCTGCTCCCACTTTGTGGAACGACTTACCTCTCCCCATTAGACAAGCTCCCTCACTGTCCATTTTTAAAACCTGTCTAAAAACCCACTTTTATTCCTTGGCTTTTGATCCAGCATGAGACGGCATTTGTTTTATTGCTTTTATTGTTTTTTATTTGCTATTTTATCGTTGTTTTTATGTTTTTATGTTATTATGTACAGCACTTTGTATCAGCTTTGGCTGTATTTAAAGTGCTCTATAAATAAAGTTGAGTTGAGTTACTCTGGACTCTGGAATCCTCCAGACAAACGGTTACTAGTTTTATGATGCTGACTCTGTAATTATGTTGCTTTTTGTATTATTAAAATGGTCCTGCATGATAATTATGATTAATGCCATGCCCCAAATTGTGCTAATTCTTACTGCAGTCATCTGTGGTGCAGGAGATAACTGGTTCAGGTAGATCTGTCTAATGTCATACTTGGAGCAGTCCAGAACTAAGTCCTCTTTAAACCCTGTGATGTGTGTTGCTGTGGTTTTCAGACCCGCGTGCTGGTGACTCATGGCCTCAGTTTCCTGTCTAAAGCAGACCTGGTCCTGGTGATGGAAGATGGTCAGATCTCTGAGATGGGCTCCTACATGGAGCTGATGGACAGAAAGGGAGCCTTCGCCAAATTAATCCAAACCTTCAGTGGAAACCAGCACAGAGAGAGCGCCACCCTCCGTGACAAGAGTAAGACATGACACTAACCAGAGAATAAAACCACACTATATAAACTAACCAAAGAATAACACCAAAGTAACTAAACTAACCAGAGAATAAAACCAAAGTAACTAAACTAACCATAGAATAAAACCATAGTAACCACTATAGTTTCCCTGAGGGGTCCAAGCCCACGTTCACTTGCAGACATCAGCAGGCACCTTCAGCTCTGGTTAGTTGTAGGGTCTCTGCCGTTAGTCTGGTGTTCAGTAGGAGAACTGCAGCTCAGTCGGACTGAGGTCAGGTGACTTACTCGTCCAAGAGAGGATATTCCGCCTCTTAACCCTGAAAAGTTCTTTGGTTGCTTTGGCCATATCTTTAGGATATAAACTGAAGGTTCAGAATAAACTTTGTTAGTACAGGCCACAGACACGCAACATTAAAACCAGCTTCTGGTTTTTATATTGTGACTGATTGGTGTGTGTGTGTGTGTGTGTGTGTGTGTGTGTTTGTATGTTTGTGTATGTGTATGTACATACAATATGTATGTATGTATGTATGTATGGATGTGTGTGTAGGCAGCAGGAAGTCGGTGTCTCGCCTCAGTGTGACTGATTTCTCCATCGATCTCTCTCAGGAGCAGCTGATCAGGTAAAAACACAAAGAGATGTTCAAATGTTTTAATAATATCAAAAAATAATAATCAGTCATTATATCCAATCCAATCCACTATTTATAGAGCACGATTTTAACAAACACAAGGTTTCCAAAGTGCTGCACAGCAAGATAAAAAACACAATAAATAGCACAACAGAACACAAAACGATGAAGGACACAATAGGATAAAAGTAATAAAATAAGATAAAATCAAATAAAAATAAGATAAAAACAATTAAAATAAACGATAAAATAAGATAAAAACAAATAAAATAAATAAAGTGCACTGCTCACACAAGATGCAACACGCTACATGGTGTCAAAAGCCAGAGAGAAGAGGTGGGTTTTAAGAAGAGATTTAAAATGTGACAGTGAGGAGGCCTGTCTGATGTGCAGCGGCAATCCATTCTACAGTTTTGGAGCTGCAACGGCAAACGCCTGTTCACCTCTGAGCTTAAGCCTAGATTTAGGCACTATCAGGAGCAGATGGTCAGCTGACCTGAGAGAGCGGCTGGGAGTGTAGGGGTGCAGCAGCTCAGATAGGTAAGGTGGGGCGAGGCCATTCAAGGCTTTAAAAGCACATAAAAGAATTTTAAAATGAATCCTAAAATAGACGGGCAGCCAGTGGAAGACGGGAAATGGAGGACGCACTAACCCCCATATAAAGTGCATTGCAGTAATCCAGCCGAGTGGTCACAAAGGCGTGGATTACTGTCTCAAAGTGCTTTCTCTGAAGGACTGGTTTAATTTTTGCCAGCTGCCTCAACTGGAAAAAGCTTGACTTCACCACAGCTTTAATCTGGCTGTCAAATTTAAATTCTGTGTCCACTTTTACCCCCAGATTGTGCACAGTTGGCTTGTGATACTGTGCCAAAGAACCCAGATCAACCAGGGGGGTCACAGAAGTGCCACCAAACACCATGACTTCTGCCTTTTTTTCATAAAAATTCAGGAAGTTTAGAGACATCCAAGCTTTAATGTCATGTGAACACTAATGCAATGGCTTAACACTGTAGGAGTCTGACTTTTTTTAGGGGGACATAGATCTGACTGTCATCCGCATAGCAATGGAAAGAAATGCCATGTTTCCTGAGAATGGAACCAAGTGGGAGTAGATAGAGGGAAAATAAAAGAGGGCCAAGGACAGAGCCCTGTGGTACCCCACATGAGAGGGGAGCAGTGGAGGACACTGAGTCATCAAGGCTGACACAGAAGGTTCGATGTGACAGGTAGGACCTGAACCATTCAAGTGCTGTGCCACTGATGCCCACCCACTGCTCCAAACGAGCAATCAGGATCCATGGTCCACTGTATCAAAAGCTGCAGTCAAATCTAAAAATACAAGGACAACACAGTGACCAGAGTCAGTAGCTAAAAAGATGTCATTAAAAACTCTTAAAAGCGCTGATTCAGTGCTGTGAAATGTTTTAAAACCGGATTGGAAAATCTCAAGAATATTTTGTTCATTTAAAAAGTCCATGAGCTGAGAATAAACAACATTTTCTAAGATTTTAGGGGAAGGGCAATTTAGAGATAGGCCTGAAATTTGCCAAGATGGTAGGATCCAGCCCAGGTTTTTTTAACAAAGGTTGCACAACGGCATGTTTAAAATTAACAGGAACCACTCCAGAGGACAGACTGCTATTAATAACAGTGAGAAAAGATGGTCCAACAGTCTGGAAAGCCTCCTTAAAAAGTCGGGGAGGGACAGTATCATCTGGAGAACCCGAGGGCTTCAAATGACCAACAATCTCCTGAACAAAGGGCAGGGTCACAGGCTCAAATGTGTCCAACCCAGCAGAGCAGGGGACAAACACTGAAGGGTCAATGGCAGGAGGTGAGATAAGTGCTTTGGTAGAAGTGACTTTATCAATTAAGAAGTGAAGAAAGTTTTCACACACAGCTGGGGAGGCCTCAATTCCAACAGTCTGTGGTGCATTCAGAGCAGAGTTGATAACTTTAAACAACACACGAGGCTTGTGGCAGTTTAACAGAACAATGTCAGAAAAATATTTTCTTTTAGCCTCTTTCACAGTGGATTGGTAATGACCAGCAATCCCTCAACATTTGAAAAGACACTTACAATTTGTCCTTCTTCCACTTTCGCTCAGCTCTTCGACAATCCTGTCTGGCAGCACGGGTTGTTTCATTCAGCCAGGGCTCTGTTTTAGCTTTATGCTGATGGGACTTTAATGGAGCCGCAATGTCTATGACAGTTTGACAGGTGTCGAGAAACCATGAGTTCAGAGCCTCTGTATCCTCATGCACAGATTCAGGCATGACGTAGTTTTGACTGAAGACATCCGAGAAGTGAGCAGCAGTGGAAGGGTTAATAACTCGACAAGTGCGAGCAGAAGCGCGAGGTTTAACTGTTTGACAGCAAACAGCAGCTTCAAACTGTACAGGCATATGATCCGAGAAAAAGGCGTCACAGATCTCCAGGTTAAAAACAGGCAAACCATGAGATAAAACAAGATCAAGCGTGTGACCACGTTCATGTGTAGGCCCAAGTACAGACTGCACAAGATTAAAAGAGTCGATGATGTTTAAAAAGTCCCGCGCCAAAGGGTTTTCTGGGCAACACACATGAATATTACAATCTCCAACGATAAGGACCCTGTCATATTTAGGCATAATATCAGCCAAGAACACAGAAAAATCTGTTAAAAAGTCTCTGTTATATTTCGGAGGCCGATAAACCACAGCACACAACACCATGTGAGAATGCCGCAGCTCAAACAAACTCAGTTCAAAGCTGGTGAAGGCGGATGACAGCGATATCTGTTTGCACTTAAAGTCACTCTTAAAAACAGTCGCAATTCCTCCTCCTCGGCCAGACGTCCGAGGAGAATTAAAATAGCAGCACTCTTCAGGTAAAAGTTCTGTGAAGACACTGGACTCACCAACACTCAGCCAAGTTTCGGAGATAAAGAGAAAATCAAGTTCCCGGGATATGAAGAAATCCTTAAGGATAAATGATTTATTCCCAAGTGATCTGGCGTTGACGAGACCAGACCTGGCAGGAGTTGGCGGGTAAGAGCGAACAGCTGACGAGGAGGTCCGACACAGAGGCCGCAGGATCCCCAGATTCACTCCGCGCCAGCGGAGACAAGGAGAGCAGGGTCCGCGGGGCTAGAACACCACATCCGAGCCTGCCACCGGGACCAAACGGGCAGCAACAGGGTCCAGGGAACGTCGAGAGACACACAGGTGACGCCCAGCTCCATGTCCACCCCGGTCAGGATGTACCAACGCAGCCCTCAGCCTTACAAGACAGCCGCTACGTTTTCCCCGGCGTCAGTGCCGTTTTCGCCACAGGGGTGGCGCAAGAGTGCGGCGGAGGTATGTCGGGATATCCGATAGGAAATGAGGGTCAGTTTTTTTCCCGTAATGATCAAATTTGACAGGGTTTTTTGGTGGTAATTCTCAGATCTAGCAGCGTTTGGCGATCATACACCAGAAGAGTGTTGACGTTATGTGCAACAAGTGTTAGAAACAGCAGAAAAACACACAACAGTTGGATCAGCTGACGGCCCACCTGACACACTGGTGCCATCTTGTCTATTATATATCAATAATAATACACAAATTAAATATAATTAAAACATAGTGAAAAAGAAGACTTCAAAATGATTGCTGATCTGATTTGATTAGGCATCATAAAAGCTAAAGGCAGTTTCAGCAGTTTTCATCTCAATAATCAGACGACCTTTTTCGCTGACCTGAGGAGTTGAGCAGGTTCATAGATCACAAGCAAGTCAGAAAGTTACTTAGGTGCAAGCCCATGTATAGCCTTCAAAAAACAAGCAATAACATTTTTAAATCAATTAAAAAATTTACTGGAAGCCAGTGTAACAACCTCAGCACATCTGTAAAATGGTTGTATTCCCTTTTTTCTACCTTAAACTGGCAGCTGCATTCTGGAGTAACTAATGTTGAGTTGGTTTTTGGAGATTCCTTTGAGTAGTTTAGCCAACTGGAAATAAAAGCATGGATGTGTTTTTCAGTGTTTTCATGAGATAAAAAGCTCCTTACATTCACAATATTTCTTCAATAATATAATCCAGTTTTAACTATGCTGTTAATGTGAGGTGAGCCTGTGTGACACTTTCCAGAGACAATTGTGATCATTTAAAAGAGATTTCTTGTCAATTACTTTTTGCCCAATAGGCATGATCCATCTTGTCATTATGTAACTGTAAAAGATTACAAGACACCCAGTTATCAATGTTGTTGATGCATTGTAATTGTGTGTTAATAGGGCCCAGATCATCAGCATAGGTCTGGTAGGACAAATTGTGTTTTTGAATAAATTAAACAATAGTGGGCTTAAAATTGACCCCTGACGAACACCACATCAGATAAAATGTTTATGTAGGTAAAATTCTGAAGATGAACACTAAAATCACATCCTGTAAGATATGATAAAAAATAGTCTAGTACTGACCCAGATAGGTCAACCCACCCCTCTAGTCTCTGCATTAAAATATCATGATCAATAGTGTCGAATGTTGAACTTGGTCACAAAAATATTATTTGAGATAGCAGGCTGGGACAGTTTCTTGACAGTTTTGGCACAGCTGACCATCACAGGATTAAGACTGATTTCAAAGAAAAAGCAGCAATGGTCTGATAAGCACTGGTCTGTGTGCTGACACAGATAATACATCAACTCTTCTGGACATAACTAGATCTAAAGTATGGTTATGAGCAGCTCCAGTGCTGCTATCACACTCTTTATATATGTGTGTGTTGTTTGTTTGTGTGTGATTTGTTTTCTGTATTTATGTTTCTGTGTGTTTTTTCTTTGTGTGTTTCTGTGTGTGTGTTCCAGCTGTGATATGAGCAGTGCCAGTGTTCAGGTGATGGAGGCTGTTGAACAGGATTTGGATGTTGAGGCTGCTGGTCAACTGACAGAGGTTGACAAGGCTCACACAGGGAGGGTTGGTCCTTCTTTTCATCAGCAACTCTAATGTTTCCATTAATATGAATAAAGTAGTATTACAATACTACAACTATGGAATAGCACAACCAAATGTAAGTAATAAAAGAAAGTAATTAAATATCCTTGAAAAGGCAGAATCTATATGGATTAACGATGAACATACAAACTACAGTAAGAATTAAATAAAAACACAATGAGATATGTTCATTTAAGGCAAAAAAGAGGAGTCATTTATTTACAAATATAAACTGAACTGAAGAAAGAACTTGAAAAACAAATGAATTACCAAACTGAAAAATTAAAGCGAAGAGCTAAACTGAGGAACTAAACTGTCCGTCATGGTTTGCTATGGCAGACACCTTTTGTTAGTTTTGTTTGGACTTTTTGCACTTCCTGTTTTATTTTGTAATTGGTTTCCTTGTGTCAGTGTTTTGCTTCCTGTCTTGGTCCTGAGTTTGTGTGGTGATTGTCTGCCCCACCCTAATGTGTTTCACCTGTGTTCAATCACCCTTGCCTCCCTTGTCTATATAGTCTTTGTGCTCCCGTTTGTCTGTGTCGGTTCGTCTGTTTAGTTCAGGGTTTGTTCACGTCCTCGGTTCATGTCTATTATTTTGGTTAATAAACCTGTCTGCACCGTTCCCCAAGTTTTGGCTGCATTTGGGTCCTACTTACCCCAAAACCCTTGACACTGTCGAAATAAACTGAAGAACCAAACTGAAGAAACAAACTGTGGATTAAATGAAACATTTTTTTCTCATTTCTTTGTTTTCTCTGAGATTCAGTGATCAAACAGGGAATGTGTGAGATTAACAGAGTTCTTCTTATGCTGTCAGGTGAAACTGCAGATGTACAGAGAGTACTTCAGGACCATCAGCCTGACCTTCATCATGACCATCATCTTCCTCTGTGCCTTCCAGCAAACTGCCTCATTGGCCTATAACTATTGGCTGAGCCTTTGGGCAGACGAGGTGCCTGTCAATGGCACCCAGAGTAACCACGAGCTGAAACTGTGCGTGTTCGCAGCACTCGGCTTCACTCAAGGTGGGACTATAAATTTACATTAAGTGCATTCAAACTGAAGCCAGACTTGTGGTCTCCTGGTTACTTCAGTGTCTGTATTTCAGGGATGGCCATGTTTGGGACCACACTTGCCATCGCTCTGGGTGGTATCGTAGCCTCACGTCACCTTCATGCCGATCTTCTACACAATGTCCTGCATTCACCTATGTCCTTCTTTGAGGTGACTCCCAGTGGAAACCTCCTAAACCGTTTCTCCAAAGAGATGGACGCCATTGACTGCATGATTCCTGATGGGCTGAAGATGATGTTGGGCTACCTATTCAAGCTGCTGGAGATCTGCATCATTGTGTTGTTAGCCACGCCAATTACAGGGCTGGTACTCCTCCCTCTGACCTGTGTCTACATTTTCATACAGGTAAAGGTTTCTCTTGAACGTCATCATCTCTGAGCTTGAAGTCTCTTTATAAATGACCATTTTCTGTTTCTTTTTTCTTCAGTGTTTCTATGTGGCGTCATCATGTCAGTTGCGACGACTGGAGGCAGTGAGTCGCTCGCCGATTTACAGCCACTTCAATGAGACGGTGCAGGGCACTGCTGTCATCCGAGCCTTCGGTAAACAGCAGCACTTCATACTGCAGGCCAACCGTCACATCGACAAAAACCAGGAAGCTTATTTCCCTCGCTTCATCGCCACCAGGTTCATTCAAACTACATGAAATACGTTCAGCTGAATATATTCATATTTAGATATTTCTAATATTTGACGATTTTTTAAAGATATTCAAATTGTTTTAATTACAGTTGTCTCTCTCAGGTGGCTGGCAGTGAATCTGGAGTTTTTGGGGAATCTGCTCGTTTTGGCTACAGCTATCTTGTCAGTACGAAATCGGGATGTACTAAGTCCAGGGATTGTGGGATTGGCCGTTTCTCACTCTCTCCAGGTTAAAAGAAGTTTATGCCTCTGTTAAATCAACTGTTCTGAAACCAGGAAATAATAAAAATTGTTCTGGCAAAGTTTATAGTTTAGTTACTCATTAACTGAATGTTTTTGCAGCTCAGGTAGAGAATACATAGTGAAATAGCTTATGTACTGCATTTAGAAGAAAACTGCCAGAAACTGTGTTGACCTGATGCATTTCATCAACAAGGAATTGCTTCAAGACTGGCATTTTTTCTTTAAACTTACACACAGTCAGGTTTTTCTGTTATTGATATATTATTTCATAATAAGCTATTTATTGCAAATGATTGAGTGAGTGAGTGAGTGGGTGGGTGGGT
>NW_019525398.1:57210-62910 GCF_002814215.2 Seriola lalandi dorsalis | reverse complement strand
TGGGTCTGTCTTGTCTGTATGTCTGTCTGTCCAAGTTAGTGTCATAGCAGGTTATTAACTATAACCTGCATCTTTGTACTGATGTAATCATGCAAATGATCTCGATCTCTAAATATGGACATGGGTCAGCAGGTGTGACAAACCAACACTTAGGACAGAGGTTTTATATATATATATATATATATATATAGCCAGCAACCGCAATTTAAAAGACAAAGCTAGAAATGGAATGAATGGAAAAAAATAGATTGGTGTTTGACTGTTTACCATCAAAACAGCTAATCGTCACTCACCGGCTTCACAGCAACAAATTGTGTTTGACATAAAGCACTGAGTGGCAGGTACCGCTACCTGGACCTTCAGCTCAGCTCTCTGCAGTGGTTGGCAGGAACTTTCACTCCTGTGTCACTTGAAAGACAAACAGATAAAACAAATAAAGCTTTAGATGGATGATGGTGGCATTTATGTTTTTATGATTTTTCAGGTTACAGGAATCCTGAGCTGGATTGTTCGATCCTGGACTGACGTGGAGAACAACATTGTCTCGGTGGAGCGAGTGAAAGAGTATGACAACACACCCAAAGAGGTTAGCTTCTTTATAGCAGAAACAGGTTTTTACAGAAATGGTAATCTGTGGCTCACAGTCTAACATCTCTTGAAGCCAGCATCTGGGTTTCAGCATAGTTTTGTGTTGAAAATGTGCTGAATAGGGTTACCAACATCTTCCCAGTGCTAGACGGGTATTATCACACACAAACATAAATTACAGACACACAAACCACATCTATTGTCAAACATGTTAAAAATTGATATTTTGTCAACTATCGTTCATGTGTTTCCGTTTTGATTTGGAAAACAAGGTCATCATTTCTTTCACAGTACATGATGCCTCTGTTTTGTTTTGTTTCTCTAGTATTGCGGCAGTGAGCTGGTGTGTCAGATCTGTCAATAACATTCAGTTTAATCAGTCTACATTAACAATGAACTCAGGTATTTATTATTCTATTATGAATCCGATTGAAGTGGTTCTGAGCCAAACATCTCTGTGTGCCTTAATATGTCCATGAGGTAAATCATCTCTCAACCACCTGTCCCCACACTGTGTCCTGATTTATATTTGGACAAAGATACGTTGAAGAGGCAAAAGGGAACCAATTCTATATTACTGTGGTTCTCGGGTTCTCAGTTACTGTACAACATTATTAAAACATACTTTGGCAGTATTCTATATTGTAATGTAGTGTGATGACAACAGGCACAACTTCAATTCTTACAAGCAGATGCATTGATATGTTAAGGAGCTCATGAGGATTTGTGGAACATCATAGAACACAATGCAATACACAATACTGCCAGTAACAATAATGCAACACATCAAAAATGAGACCAAGCTTATGTCCATGTGTCAGGTGCATGCTGGAAATCTTTCCTAAAAGCTAGTTCTGAGAATGCAACACAAGCTGTTTTAGTAATGTAACCTTGTTGTCTGTGATGATGTTCACATCGATTTTTTTTGTTTGCTATAAGTAAATGCGAACATTAAGACAACTAGAGGACTGTAGCTGTGGAGGTGTTTGTGTCTGGATATAGATATTTATCATAGTTCATTAGTTGCTGAACACCAAGGGCAATGCATAACATTCAAACTAGTACAGACAATTCCTACACACACTTTTAAAACTTGTTCTATGCTTTCATTAATGAGGCTACATAATAAAATGATTGTTTTTCTGTTTCTTTTATGTTCTCAAACTGTTTTTAGTTGTCTTTACTGATGGGTTTAATGTTGCAGTGGAACTTTGATTATGTTCCTGTGGGTGTTGATCATCCACCGCTCCTGACATGTGTCTTCCCAGGCAGCATGGACCTTTGAAGGCTGTGTCCTGCCAGCGTCCTGGCCAGCCACAGGAACCATCCAGTTTGAAGATTATGGACTGCAGTACCGTAAAGGTCTGGGCTGGGCCTTAAAGGACATCTCCATCAACATCCAGAACAGAGAGAAGGTTAGCAAAGATTAGTGTCACAAACACTTTATTAACACTTTATAAGGCAATGGAAACATGTCGGGAATAAACACAGTAAAAGTATGCATGTTTTTCTGTGGTCAGTTACACTTTAGGACTTCAGTTATGACTTAATGATGTATCATGAATATACTTGTAGCTTTTGAATATTCATTGATGAAGTTTATAAATTGTCAGGTGGGAATTGTTGGAAGAACGGGAGCTGGAAAATCTTCTCTCACTTTGGGAATCTTCAGGATTCTGGAATCAGCTAAGGGACGGATTGTTATCGATGGGATCGACATTGCTCAGATCGGCCTTCATGATCTCAGATCCAGAATCACCATCATTCCTCAGGTTGATACTGCAAATACTGCGGTACACATACTGCAGTACTATCATTTCAATAATACAATCAATCAATATCGTAAGAGAAACTCATGACTGACTGAGTGATCGATGGATGATTTTACCTCATTTTGGTATTAAAATAAATAAACCAACTTTCTGTTACTTTCACTGTATATTATGCATTACTTTGCAGTTATTGCAGTATGCATCGAGTACTTCACACAGACAGAAGGAAACTAATAAGCATGTGCAGTGGAAAACAACAAATATATCAACAATGAAGGCTAAAAAAATCTTTCAGTAGTAAATAAACAGACACCATGATAGATTGTTATCTAATTCTCAGCATGGATCAATGGACATAATATTTGAATGTGGTTTTATATTCATAACTTATAACATGTAATAACATACACTGTATGAACCAAACCTTCCTTACTGTTAAATGGTTGAATAATGGTTCAGACACAGTGTGGCTCTCACTATCATGGCTGATGAACAGGTGAATGTTGTGGCCAGGTTTCCTGTCGAGTGGTGTATTGAACTGTTGTTTTGTGTAACAGTCAAAGGCTTTAAAGTGACCTCTGACCTTTCATTTCCAGGACCCAGTGTTGTTCTCTGGTTCTCTGAGGATGAATCTGGACCCCTTTGATCTTTGTTCAGATGAAGCTCTGTGGAAAGTTCTGGAACTGGCTCATCTTGACAGCTTTGTGTCAGCACTGCCACAAAAACTGAACCATCAATGCTGTGAAGGAGGGGAGAACCTCAGGTAGACCCACCAAAACACACCTGGAATTCTCTTAACTGATCACCACCAGGGGGTGATGTAACCCTAACACAACAGCAAGGGCTGATGTATAATACTAACACAACACCAGTGGTGGTGTATTACCCTAAAATTAACACCAAGGGTAATGTTTAACACAACAACACAGTGACATGACCTGAGGACATGTATCAGACTTCACACACGAGTTTAGTTCACTAAAGATGATAGTGCTGGTAAAGCTTCGCAGTGGATGTGTGATGAATTTATGATATAGTGCTGTAACTAACCACAGCTGTTTGTAGTATTTATATTTACTCATGTGTCAGACGCTTTTTGTGTGAGGGACATCACTAAGGCTTCAGTGCAGTAAGAGACCTTGGTGTAAGAACGAAGTTATTCCTATCCAATAAATGAAGGAGATCAGCTAAAGAAGTGCGTACTGAGTGAGGTAAGACCTGATTTTTCTTGTGTGTATATAGACACATGACTGGGAGATGATATAATATCAGAGAAGGAGAGCTGGTCATCAAACACCCAGGTTTCTCATGACCTAGACTAGGATAAGAGTTGAAGAGGTGCTATTGATATCATGATGGAGAGACCTAACTGCATGGCGTCTGCATAGCAGTGATATGAGAAGCCATGCGAGTGGATAATTAGACCCAAGGAGGAGTTTGTGTTAACGCAAAGAGTAGGGGTCCCAGAACTGATTCAAACCAACAGGCTGCTTTGCCCCAGATGCCCATATCAGTGAGTACAGACAGCAGGATGGTACACTGTATTAAAGGCTGCTTATAGGTCCAGTAAGATAAAAACTGAGAACTCACCTGCAGCTCTAGCTGCTCTTAGGGCTTCTGTCACGGACAACATAGCTGTTTCAGTGGAGTGGCTGCTCTTAAAGGTTGACTGGTCTAGATTAAGGATATTATTCTGTAATAGCGATTTTGAGACCTGCTTAAAAGCTCAACTTTTGATACACTTAGATAAGGATGGAAGTAGTGAGACTGGTCCATAGTTCAGTGAGTGTTTTTAGAGCAGAGGAGTTACCTGAGCCACTCTTGATACAGTTGGAAATGTTACAGAGGCCAGTGAAGTATTTATTGCGTGTATTGTATATGGAACTTTGCTGCTTGGATCCAACTTTGTTCTTTTCATCGACAGAAGGAGCAGCAAACTACTACTATGATGATTTTAGGATGTGGGAGTGGTAATCAGGTTCATCACATTGTCACACTGATTGAGATTTATAACACAACATTGTAAGAGAGCTTTAGTGTACAAGACTAATCATTCAGCTCATCAAACAATAACTGTACATCACACATCAACTGGCTGTATATCACAGCAACTGACTTTACTGTATATTATCTGTATAGCTAAATTAATAGTTATCATAGGACATGTTTAGCTTAGGGAGCTATTCACTGAGTCTGGTCCATTTTCTGTAGCACAAGTTTCTTGTGTTTATCTTAAATTCAAAGCTAGCCTAGCTAGTGACTGCTGTGAATAGGGCAGCTGACAACAAGGGAAAGACCATGTGACAGCCTGGATAGACAGCTGACAGGAGGCAAAGACCCCAAGGGTGCTGCCATGGGCTAGCAATCCATGGTAGCAGTGGCGAGGCTTAGCATCTTGGTCACAGCCAACATAAGCTACGTTTTACTTAAGAAAAATACCCCAAGGGTCAGCGAGAGCAGGGGTGGAAGATGACTCACAGGCAGACTATACGGCAACGGACACTGGAATGGACATGAATATGAGCTGGATATGCGAATCAGTGAAGGATAGGGGCACGGACCTATTCTCTAGGACTAGAACTGGGCAGAATAGTTCTCAGGGTGACCTGAGTGTAGCTGGAGAGAATAAAAATGTTAGGTCAGAGGGAAATAAGCTCCAGATTTGTCCTTGTGGCTGGCAGAAAATAACGTCAGTTAGGGGCCTTAGAATGCATCAGGGAAGAAAGAGATGTGTTGCAAAGGAAGGGCAGTGTGGCTGCATCGATCGATACTTTTTAAGAAGTCAATCGAATAAGTCGGATGAAGTCCAGCGACAGGTAGAAAACCACAGTTCGAAGGTTATCAATAACACAGCTACAGAGGGGGAAGAGGAGACTACAAGAGGGGATGCAGCTGAGACTGAGGTGAATAGGCCAGTCAAAGAGAGAAATATGGAGCAGAAAACTAGAGTAAAATGGCCGAGGGCAAATAGCAAGAAAGAATGGGAGTCAGTCAATAGAGATTTGTCAGCAATTTTAAGCAGACTAAGAGCAAATGCAAGCGATAGACTAGAGAAGATGGGGGATATAATTTACTCCTATGGTGCAGAAAGATTTGGGGTGCAAGACAGAAAGAGGGTAGAAAGAGCACAGTTAGTTAAGTCTAGACGGCAAAGGGAAATGGAGAAATTAGTTAAGGAAAGAAGACAATTAAAGCAGTGGAAAAGGGCAACAGAGGAAGAGAGGGGGGGAATTAATGTGTTGCAAGAAGATTTGAGAGGCAGACTAGCAGTACTTAGAAGGGCTGAATATCTTAGGAAAAAGAGAAAGAATAAAGAGTATGTAAGGACAGCGTTTTACAG
>NW_019525398.1:55955-57190 GCF_002814215.2 Seriola lalandi dorsalis | reverse complement strand
GGGCCAAATGGAGTCCCCTACCGGGTTTATAAAAGCGCACCTGATATCCTAAAGTTTTTGTGGAGGCAATTAAGAATAGTTTGGGAGAAACAGGTTATTCCCAAAGCATGGCGTAGGGCAGGAGGTGTTTTTATTCCAAAGGAGAAGGAATCCTCAGACCTGAGTCAGTTTTGAATGATCTCTCTCCTAAATGTAGAGGGGAAGATCTTCTTTAGCGTAGTTGCACGGAGATTAACTAGTTATTTAGAAAGGAATACTTTGGGGCGTCGTGTAGCGTAGTGGTCTAAGCAGGCGCCCCATGTGTAGAGGCTACAGTCCTCGCTGCAGTTGGCCCCGGTTCGAATCCCGCATCGGACGGCCTTTCGCTGCATGTCATTCCCCCTCTCTCTGCCTCCCTGTTTCCTGTCACTCTCCACTATACTATCCATTAAAGGCATAAAAAAAGCCCCAAAAAATATACTTTAAAAAAAGAAAGGAATACTTTAATTAATACTGCAGTACAGAAGGCAGGAATACCAGGTTTCGCAGGGTGTTTAGAGCACACTAGCATGATTTGGCATCAGATTCAGGCAGCCAAGACAGAGAAAAGAGACTTGAATGTCATATTTTTGGATTTAGCAAATGCGTTTGGTTCAGTGCCACATAGCCTTATTTGGGAGGCATTTGATTATTTTAAAGTGCCTGGAGTAGTGGTTAATTTAGTAAAATCGTATTTCCAAGATATTAGGCTGTGCTTAAGCACAGCAGGCTTCACCACAGGATGGCAGAGGCTAGAAATAGGCATTATGGCAGGGTGCATGATTTCTCCATTGGCATTCACAATGGCGATGGAGGTAATCATTAGAGCTTCTACGTGGGTTGTAGGTGGAGAGAGGCGGCAGGATGGAATGCACCTTACACCAATTAGGGCCTACATGGATGACATGACGTTGATAACTACAACGGTGCCATGTATGAAAAGAGTACTTGAGAGACTTAATAAAAACTTAAAGTGGGCTAGTATGAAAATCAAGCCTAGTAAGTCTAGAAGTATCTCAATAAGCGGAGGGAAGTTAAGTGACAGGAAGTTTGTAATAGACGAAGAGGAAATTCCAATAATTAGGGAAAAATCAGTAAAGAGTCTAGGTAGGTGGTACAAGGCAGACTTGAATGACGGAGAACGGGTAGTGCAGTTTCGGAAGGATGTTGCTGAGGGACTGGATAGAATAGATAAATCAGGGCTTCCAGGAAAGTTG
>NW_019525398.1:55375-55905 GCF_002814215.2 Seriola lalandi dorsalis | reverse complement strand
TTTTCAACAACAGTGATCAACCCTGCTACACAGGGAGTCCCAACACAATGAGGGTGCTAGAGAACAGGGTCAAGGACATGAAGCCACCACACCTGATGACACCACTACCCAGAACCCCTTGCACAGTTCACGTACTGGAAAGCCTCAGAGTGGTGGTTATACAGTGACGATCCAGAAAGTCCACTGATCCAGATTTTTCTGTCTCCAGACTGATGAAGGTGGATTTTCTTCAGTTTCCTCCTTCACTCTGATCTTCCTTCTCTCTGGTTCTGTGTGATCATCAGCGCTGACGATGGTCCAGTGGAGAACGACCACCACCGGAAACATGGAGACGTGGACTGGAACCTCAGCTGGGACGACCTGAGGTATGTGGCTCAGGTGTGTGACCTTCAGGGAACAGAGACCAGGTAAGTCCAGGTGCAGTCGAGCTTGAAGAAAACCAGCTAGAAAGACGAGATGTTAGTGTGTTGCTTCACTGTCTAAAGAATGAGTCTTGGTAATTACACCAATCAAAGGTGTGGGACACAGAG
>NW_019525398.1:54522-55325 GCF_002814215.2 Seriola lalandi dorsalis | reverse complement strand
TTTCGGAAGGATGTTGCTGAGGGACTGGATAGAATAGATAAATCAGGGCTTCCAGGAAAGTTGAAGCTGTGGTGTCTGCAGTTTGGGTTATTTCCCAGGCTGATGTGGCCACTGTCTGTATATGAGATTCCAATATCCACTGCAGAAAAAATGGAAAGATTAGTTAGCTTTTACATTAGGAAGTGGCTGGGTGTTCCTAGATGTTTAAGCACGGTGGCTCTGTATGGGAAAGGCATACTTCAGCTCCCAGTAACTAGTCTAGTGGAGGAGTTTAAATGTACCAAGGTTAGGACAGAGCTCCTGTTATCTGGGAGTAAAGATGCGGTAGTTAGTAAGGTGGTTCCAAACCCAATCAAGGGGAGAAAGTGGAATCCAAGAATCGCAGTGCAGGAGGCAGAAGCAACGCTCAGGCATACAGAGATTGTGGGTAATGTCCAAATAGGCCAGGGAGGCTTGGGGCTTGGCCCAAGCAAACCGGTGTGGAGTAGAGCAGGTCCCAAGGAGAAGAGAAAGCTAGTCGTGGAGCAGGTTCGTAGACAGGAGGAAATATTAAGGGGTGCTAAGGCAGTGGCCCAGGCTAAGCAGGGACAGTGGGTGAATTGGGAAGGTGTAGACAAGAAAAAGCTTAGCTGGAAAGAAATCTGGAGTATGGAGGAAAGTAGTATTAGATTCTTGATAGGGGCAACTTATGATGTACTGCCAACTCCCCAGAACCTAAAACTCTGGGTAAATGGAGACCCACTATGTTCATTGTGTTCAGGTACTGCAACTTTAAAGCACATTCTGTCAGGGTGTAAGGTTAG
>NW_019525398.1:53884-54502 GCF_002814215.2 Seriola lalandi dorsalis | reverse complement strand
GTGCACACATTACAGTAGCAGCCACTGCAGCTAAAGAAGGTCACGGCCAAATACCAGTGCGTAGTATTACACAGCTAAAGAGAAAGTCACAATGTGACAAACACTACAGTTTATAGGGGCTTGAAACTGGCTTCTAACTGGGATCGGACTGAAATATGACCCACCTTTGAGTCAGTGCTTACTACTGTGAAGTCTTTATTTCCCTGGATCATCAGTCTCTATCCAGTTCCAATCTGCTTTGAATATGCACTATGTTCATTGTGTTCAGGTACTACAACTTTAAAGCACATTCTGTCAGGGTGTAAGGTTAGTCTGTCGCAAGACAGGTATACGTGGCGACATAACCAGGTTCTAAAAAGCTTAGCTGCAGGAATTGAAGAGTTACGGAGGCAGGCAAATTTAGGAGGGCCTAAAACAAAGAAAGTTGCAATCAAGTTTGTTCAAGAGGGAGAGAAAGTTGGTAAGACAACAAGAAGGCAAGGCAGCTTAGAAGGTGCTTGTGATTGGGAAATGCAGGTAGATTTAGGAGGAAAGCTTGTTGTTCCCCAGGAAATAGCCATTACAAAGCTAAGGCCTGATATAGTCTTGTGGTCTAGGAGTAGAATGAAAGTATATTTC
>NW_019525398.1:53294-53864 GCF_002814215.2 Seriola lalandi dorsalis | reverse complement strand
ATCACTACTGCTACATGGTATTACAGTACGCCTGGTGTGGAGCAGTGTGTGGCTGCAGCCACCAGAGGGCAGCAGAATACAAGTTTGATTCATCACAGCAGCAGCAGCAGCAGAGGAAGACATTGATTCAATTTATACATCACATTTCATTAAAGGTGAACTCACTGTGATTTACACTCAAATGTTTAACAGCCAGAACCAGGAAGAGAAGAAGAGACAATATACAACTGCAAGAAATGTACAAGTGAAGTTTCCAAAGACACCAAACATGTGCCACTGAACTTTGGGGAAATGGGAATAAAATGATGCAGCAGATCATTTGATGGAGTCTGAGCTTTGAATATTTCATCAGTGGAAACACCATGAAGAAAAACATGATAGACACAATAGATGATATTATAAGACAGAGCGGGAAAAGAATTCAAGTCCATAGAAATTCACTCATATTATTGAAGTGAATGAAATAAAGTGAAGGGGAACTTTAAGGCTTCAAATCACTGCATCATGGTGACCCAGATTTTTCATCTGCTGTCAGATTCAAATCAAGAGCAAGAAACTTTTCACTCAGTC
>NW_019525398.1:49417-53274 GCF_002814215.2 Seriola lalandi dorsalis | reverse complement strand
TAGGAGGAAAGCTTCTTGTTCCCCAGGAAATAGCCATTACAAAGCTAAGGCCTGATATAGTCTTGTGGTCTAGGAGTAGAATGAAAGTATATTTCATAGAGCTGACTGTTCCGTGGGAGGCCTTAGTTGAAGAAGCATATGAAAGGAAAAAGCTCAGGTATGCAGAGTTAGGGGCAGAAGCAGAGCAGCGAGGATGGAAAGTTAGGATATGTCCAGTGGAAGTAGGATGTAGAGGATTTGTAGCAAGGTCTGTTGTCTCTTTGGTAAGGGAGTTAGGAGCAAGTGGACAGAGTGTGAGGAAAATTGTAAAGGATATGTCAGATGAGGCAGCAAGATCCAGTCAGTGGATTTGGACGAGAAGAAGTAATGGTAGCTGGGGGCCCAGCAGGGGGAGCACTTAGGATAGACAGACTCTTAGGAGAAGCACAGCCTAATCCGGCGGGGGAGAGTTTAGCTCAAAGGCATCTCTCCTTGAGTCTACCTCCCTCATTCAAAATGGCCGCCACTTTCTCCTACTGTTTAGCGGAGTTTGTTTGCTGAATCTGCTAGTGTGTTTTGTCAGAGTTGATGATGGTGTTGTTTGTGGTAGCATAGGCAAGATAAAGAAAATAGTCGTGGTGTGAGGAGCAGTGATGGCTGGCATTAGGGGAGTGACTCTGGGACGCCAGTGATCACTGTCTAGCCTCCTGGAGGTGTCGTGGGACCAACTAGACGAAACACTGGTGAAAGGAGGTTCCCACCTGATGACCCCAAAGACATGTTAGTTATCACTGCTCATTAGTCTGTATAGCTAAATTAATAGTTATCATAGGACATGTTAAGCTTAGGGAGCTATTCACTGAGTCTGGTCCATTTTCTGTAGCACAAGTTTCTTGTGTTTATCTTAAATTCTGCAGTCTTGGTCAGCGACAACTGCTGTGTTTGGCCAGAGCTCTGCTAAGGAATACCAGAATCCTGGTTCTGGATGAAGCCACAGCAGCTGTGGACCTGAAGACAGACCAGCTGATCCAGTCCACCATCCGTACCCAGTTTGATCACTGTACAGTCATAACCATTGCTCACCGCCTCAACACCATCATGGACTACACCAGGTACCACATTTAGATACCATGTCACTGTTTCTATTTTCTGTTTTCATTTGGATTAACTGATCATTTCTTGTCCAGATGCATAGTTCTGAGCTATGTTTGTATTCTAGTTTTGAGAATTGTGTAGAGTTTTTCATGTCCTGCCTATTAAGGTTGTGGCTCTGTAAGATTATTCAAATATCAGAGACCTCAATAATTACCTAACATAAAAACTATTTTGTTTTATATTAGACTATCCACATTCCGTTTCTGTTCACTACATACAACAGCAGGTAACTTCATCACTGTCAAAATATGTGAAGGATTTTATCAATTTAAAGGTTAGGGTTAGGCTTTTGTCCTTTTTTACACATCAGACTGATTCTGAATTATACTGTACATTTTTACATTACAAGCATCTCTTGTAGCCTCTCTGACTCCTGTTCTACTCATCTGACCCTTTTTGTTGTCTTTCTAACTTGTCTCACTCAGCTGTCTTTCATTCTCTCTGACTCTACTCTTTGAGTCACCATTCTCTTGTCTATCTGATTTGTCAGACTTCTCTATCCCCGTCGATCTCTTGCTCTCTCTCTAACTTGTCTCTCTCATTCATCTAACTGTTGTCTCTCTGATTTGTCTCTGGCTCAGTTGTTTTTTATTTTCTCTTTTGCTGACCCGTCTATTTCTTTTCTTCTCTCTGGCCCATCATTCTTATTGTCTCTCTATTTCATGTCTCAGACTCATCTGTCTCTTGTTGTCTCTGTGTTCTCAGGGTCATTGTGATGGACCAAGGTTCCATTGCAGAGATGGACTCGCCCTCTCAGCTCATCCGCCTGCAGGGTCACTTCTATCAAATGTGTCTTGAGGCTGGTTTGGCCTGACATATGCTGTTAAAAAATAAATATAGTAAGGCTAGAGATCACATGTGTTTCATGACCTTATGGACATTGGACAAGGATTTGTGTTTAAGATCTGCTAGGCCAGGTTCAGTATCTGGATGTGTGACCCGGACTGAGACAATCTCTTACTGACCAGAAATACAGAAATAAAGTGACAGAGAATTAGCTGTGAAATCACTGCACTACTATACTATATAACTATGTCCCACCTGGGAGTCCTGACTGATTGTGTGTTCAGTGTCCATCTAGCTACCAAAAATGCAGTATGTATACTTGACAGCAGTAAAAACAGTTTTACTGGTCATGTATTGGTTACTGTCATGTGTTTCTTATTTTTGCCACAAAGAAAATAAATTTGAAATGAGTAGTGTGGTATCTTGAGGTGCTGATTTGAAGAAGTGATCACCGCTGACACGTCTTTACTTGCAATCAAAAAGAAGTTTATTTACAAGAATGAAACAGTGTCAAAAATCTCTGCCAATGTGAGATCTCTCTTCTACCGTCTCACAAACCCCTTTTTTTATATGTCTCGTCCCACCTTTGGGATGTGCCCTTCTTTTAATAGAAGGAGCCTTCACTCAAATTATTCTGTCCTGTGTGCTGACACCACTGACAGATAGCGAACAGACGACTGGATTCAGAGAAAGTCTTACACAGTAGTTGATTTAAGGTGTTTTTACTGAGTCCGTTTTCTCTTCTTTCCATCAATTTTTGTAAACTGAAATAAACACAAATTACAGGCTTTGGTTACAAACAATTCTTGAAAGTAAAGCACAAATGAATTTTCATTGCTTATGTATAAATGACAACAAGCTAAATTTTGCTTTGCTTAACCTGTTTTTAACTTTAGCATTTTAACATGAAATTATCATAAAATTGTTTGTTTTTTTTTAACTCACACATGAATTCTAAATTATATTTAAGCACAGAAAGGTAACAAACTTACAAGCAAAGGCTCTCCAAGGCACAAACGTGAAGAAAACACAAAGGGAGAGGCACTTTCTGTCTGGCAGACCGCATGTAGCAATTGTGTAGAATCCCTTTTCCTGTTTAACGCCTAACCTCAGTCACCTGATCAGAACTGACCACCCAGCAACTTTTAGAATCAACAATGTTTTTTACCACGAACTGCCACAAGGTGGTGCTAAAAAGAATGGATTAAAGGCCACAGAATGTGAGCCATAACACAAATGGTCGACCATATCTGGTCAACGACCTCTGGTCTCTGGCCTTTTGACCTTTTAGGCCAGAAAAAACCCACATCCTGAATCTCATATATCGTAGGAGACAGAAAACCGATGGGTAAGCAGGTTTGCCCCCTAATGCACATTCCTTAAACTTAACTTAAAGTAAGTGGTTCCAAATAACCTTTAACAAAGCCTTAGTTGACATCCTTCCTTAACTTATTAATAAAACTTACAATAAAGAAGAACATACTACAATTCAGACTGTTAAAATAGGAAGGAATGAAGTGGATAATACACTACATATTCCGCCCTTTGAGGCTCAAAAAAGAGGATGGGAATGCAGCTATAGAGGGTGAGTTAAATGGTGTTTATTATGACTACAGGTCTTTTGGTCCATGAGCTTTCCTGAATATATGTTTTTTTATGTTTTATGAGGCCTAGAAGGTATTAAAATAAATATAGACCGCTGTGGTCAGCTGTGGCCATAGTAATTATTAAGATGTTTCTATTGCGCAGTATTTGCACGTCTATTTTTTTCATTTATTGTTTTCATTAACATTAGGCCTACATTTTTATATGTGACCTGGAGACAGAGCAAGAGCGACTGTCTCAGGACCTTAGCGAGGGAGAAGCTGATGGTTTAGTGATGAGGAAAGTCACTGTCGGATGGCACATCTGTCAGCATGTCCGCTCATGATGCAGCC
>NW_019525398.1:46424-49151 GCF_002814215.2 Seriola lalandi dorsalis | reverse complement strand
GCCACACCGGTCTCTGTGAGAGCTCGTAGGCTAGGTCACATCCAGGTGGAACGATTGGAAAAAAAACAAACTCCAACACGACATTATATGAAGAAGCAGAAGTTCTGACATTTATTTTCCACTTAAAGAACTGCTTGTAAATCTAAACAATGTAAATACATGTGAGGGTCTGGTAGACCGTTGTGGCGGCTTTAGGGCGTGCTAGAATGCTGGCGGGCCGAGTGTTGAGCCCCTTTCACACTGCTCAAAAACCCTGCTAAGACCCTCTAACATCAGGCTGTTGTCAGCGATGGAAAATGGTTCCACTGGCATTCACACCTGCGTCAATTAACTCTGCAGTAGTTACAGGATTCAATGGCTGAGATGTCTTTCAGTGCACAAACTGAAGGACATATGAAGGATTTTACTGTCAGCACTTACTACACATGAACCCTGAGTTTGAATCTTACCTGAGATCTTTTTTTTTTTGTACTTTATTTTTATAGAAGGAACATAGACAACATACAGAGAGACATAGAGCAAACAGTTGGTCACCTATACATTCATTCAGATATTATACTGGTGGAATTACAAATACAATGATAGCTCAATGAGCACCTCTTTTGGATATTTTGGCATTTTTATGGCTAATTATATTATTTCATCTCATACCTGACCATACTATAACGTTTTTATGAACTTTTAAGCCTTAATATACTAAGGTGTTTTTTTTGACATTTTATGCCATACTATACTGAGATCTTTTTTAGCATTTTTATGGGTAATTATATTATTTTGTCTCATACCTGACCATACTATAACGTTTTTATGAACTTTTATGCCTCAATATACTATGATGTATTTTTGACATTTTATGCCATACTATACTGTGACGTTTTTTGTCATTTTTCTGACATATTATACTAAGATCTTTTTTGGCATTTTTATGCCTAATTATATTATTTTGTCTCATACCTGACCATACTATAACGTTTTTATGAACTTTTATTTCTCAATATACTATGAAGTTTTTAGAAATTTTTATGCCTAATTATATTATTTTGGATCATGCCTGTCAATACTGTAACGTTTTTATGACCTTCTATGCCTTTATATACTATGATGTATTTTTGACATTTTATGCTATAATATATTGTGACGTTTTTTGACATTTTTATGCCTAATTATATTATTTTGGATCATACCTGTCCATACTATGACGATTTTATGACCTTTTATGCCTTTATATACTATGATGTATTTTTGACATTTTATGCTATACTATACTATGATGTTTTTTGTCATTTTTCTGACATATTATACTAAGATTTTATTTGGCATTTTTATGCCTAATTATATTATTTTGGATTATGCCTGACCATACTTTGACGTTTTATGAACGTTTATGTCTTGAAATGACATGATGTGGGGAGTCATTTGGTGTAGTGGTCTAAGCAGGCTCCCCATGTGCAGAGGCTACAGTCTTCGCTGCAGTTGGCACCGGTTCGAGTCCAGCATCGGACGGCCTTTACTGCATGTCATTCCCCCTCTCTACTGTCCTGTCAAATAAAGTCATAAAAAGCCCCAAAAATGTTATGCCTAATTATATTACTTTGTCTCATTCCTTGAAATAGACGATTTTATGAAATTTTATGCCTTAATATACTATGATGATTTTATGACCTTTTATGCCTTAATATACTATGATGTATTTTTGACATTTTATGCCATACTATAGTATGACGTTTTTTGTCATTTTTCTGACATACTATACTAAGATCTTATTTGGCATTTTAATGCGTAATTATATTACTTTGTCTCATTCCTTGACATACTATGACTATTTCATGAACTTTTATGCCTTAATATACTATGATGTATTTTCTACATTTTATGCCATACTATACTATGACGTTTTTTGACATTTTTCTGACATACTATACTAAGATCTTATTTGGCATTTTTATGCCTAATTATATTATTTTGGATCATGCCTGACCATACTTTGACGTTTTATGAACGTTTATGTCTTGAAATAACATGATGTGGGGAGTCATTTGGTGTAGTGGTCTAAGCAGGCGCCCCATGTGCAGAGGCTACAGTCTTCGCTGCAGTTGGCACCGGTTCGAGTCCAGTATCGGACGGCCTTTACTGCATGTCATTCCCCCTCTCTACTGTCCTGTCAAATAAAGTCATAAAAAGCCCCAAAAATGTTATGCCTAATTATATTACTTTGTCTCATTCCTTGAAATAGACGATTTTATGAAATTTTATGCCTTAATATACTATGATGATTTTATGACCTTTTATGCCTTAATATACTATGATGTATTTTTGACATTTTATGCCATACTATAGTATGACGTTTTTTGTCATTTTTCTGACATACTATACTAAGATCTTATTTGGCATTTTAATGCGTTATTATATTACTTTGTCTCATTCCTTGACATACTATGACGATTTTATGACCTTTTATGCCTTAATATACTATGATGTATTTTTGACATTTTTATGTCTAATTATATTATTTTGGATCATGCCTGTCCATACTATGACGATTTTATGACCTTTTATGCCTTAATATACTATGATGTATTTTTGACATTTTATGCTATACTATACTATGACGTTTTTTGTCATTTATCTGACATATTATACTAAGATTTTATTTGGCATTTTTATGCCTAATTATATTACTTTGTCTCATTCCTTGACATACTATGATGATTTTATGAACTTTTATGC
>NW_019525398.1:43530-46404 GCF_002814215.2 Seriola lalandi dorsalis | reverse complement strand
TTTATGCCTTAATATACTATGATGTATTTTTGACATTTTATGCTATACTATACTATGACGTTTTTTGTCATTTATCTGACATATTATACTAAGATTTTATTTGGCATTTTTATGCCTAATTATATTACTTTGTCTCATTCCTTGACATACTATGATGATTTTATGAACTTTTATGCCTTAATATACTATGATGATTTTATGAACTTTTATGCCTTAATATACTATGATGTATTTTTGACATTTTATGCCATACTATACTATGATGTTTTTTGTCATTTTTCTGACATACTATACTAAGATCTTATTTGGCATTTTTATGCCTAATTATATTACTTTGTCTCATTCCATGACATACTATGATGATTTTATAAACTTTTATGCCTTAATATACTATGATGTATTTTTGACATTTTATGCCATACTGTACTATGACGTTTTTTGACATTTTTCTGACATACTATACTAAGATCTTATTTTGCATTTTTATGCCTAATTATATTACTTTGTCTCATTCCTTGACATGCTATGACGATTTTATGAACTTTTATGCCTTAATATACTATGATGTATTTTTGACATTTTATGCCATACTATACTATGATGTTTTTTGTCATTTTTCTGACATACTATACTAAGATCTTATTTTGCATTTTTATGCCTAATTATATTACTTTGTCTCATTCCATGACATACTATGATGATTTTATGAACTTTTATGCGTTAATATACTATGATGTATTTTTAACATTTTTATGCCTAATTATGTTATTTTGGATCATGCCTGTCCATACTATGATGATTTTATGAACTTTTATGCCTTAATATACTATGATGTATTTTTGACATTTTATGCTATACTATACTATGACGTTTTTTGTCATTTTTCTGACATACTATACTAAGATATTATTTGTCATATTTATGCCTAATTATATTATTTTGGATCATGCCTGACCATACTTTGACGTTTTATGAACTTTTATGTCTTGAGATAACATGATGTGGGGAGTCATTTGGTGTAGTGGTCTAAGCAGGCGTCCCATGTGCAGAGGCTACAGTCTTCGCTGCAGTTGGCACCGGTTCGAGTCCAGCATCGGACGGCCTTTACTGCATGTCATTCCCCCTCTCTACTGTCCTGTCAAATAAAGTCATAAAAAGCCCCAAAAATGTTATGCCTAATTATATTACTTTGTCTCATTCCATGACATACTATGATTATTTTATGAACTTTTATGCCTTAATATACTATGATGTATTTTTGACATTTTATGCCATACTATACTATGACGTTTTTTGTCATTTTTCTGACATACTATACTAAGATCTTATTTTGCATTTTTATGCTTAATTATATTACTTTGTCTCATTCCATGACATACTATGATGATTTTATGAACTTTTATGCCTTAATATACTATGATGTATTTTTGACATTTTTATGCCTAATTATATTATTTTGGATCATGCCTGTCCATACTATGACGATTTTATGACCTTTTATGCCTTAATATACTATGATGTATTTTTGACATTTTTATGCCTAATTATATTATTTTGGATCATGCCTGACCATACTATGACGATTTTATGAACGCTTATGTCTTGAAATAACATGATGTGGGGAGTCATTTGGTGTAGTGGTCTAAGCAGGCGCCCCATGTGCAGAGGCTACAGTCTTCGCTGCAGTTGGCACCAGTTCGAGTCCAGCATCGGACGGCCTTTACTGCATGTCATTCCCCCTCTCTACTGTCCTGTCAAATAAAGTCATAAAAAGCCCCAAAAATTTTATGCCTAATTATATTACTTTGTCTCATTCCTTGACATACTATGACTATTTTATGAACTTTTATGCCGTAATATACTATGATGTATTTTTGACATTTTATGCCTAATTATATTATTTTGGATCATGCCTGACCATACTATGACGATTTTATGACCTTTTATGCCTTAATATACTATGATGTATTTTTGACATTTTATGCCATACTATACTATGACGTTTTTTGTCATTTTTCTGACATACTTATATTATTTTGGATCATACCTGTCCATACTATGACGATTTTATGACCTTTTATGCCTTTATATACTATGATGTATTTTTGACATTTTATGCCATACTATACTATGACGTTTTTGTAATTTTTCTGACATACTATACTAATATCTTATTTGACATTTTATGCCTAATTATATTATTTCGGATCATGCCTCACCATACTATGACGTTTTTATGACCTTTTATGCCTTAATATACTATGACGTTTTTTGTCATTTTTCTGACATACAATACTAAGATCTTATTTGGCATTTTTATGCCTAATTATATTACTTTGTCTCATTCCTTGACATACTATGATGATTTTATGACCTTTTATGCCTTTATATACAATGATGTATTTTTGACATTTTATGCCATAATATACTATGATGTATTTTTGACATTTTATGGCTAATTATATTATTTTGGATCATACCTATCCATACTATGACGATTTTATGATCTTTTATGCCTTAATATACTATGATGTATTTTTGACATTTTATGCCATACTATACTATGATGTTTTTTGTCATTTTTCTGACATACTATACTAAGATCTTATTTGGCATTTTTATGCCTAATTATATTACTTTGTCTCATTCCATGACATACTATGAGGATTTTATGAACTTTTATGCCTTAATATACTATGATGTATTTTTGACATTTTATGCCATACTATACTATGACGTTTTTTGTCATTTTTCTGACATACTATACTAAGATCTTATTTGGCATTTTTATGCCTAATTATATTACTTTGTCTCATTCCATGACATACTATGATGATTTTATGAACTTTTATGCCTTAATATACTATGATGTAT
>NW_019525398.1:43006-43500 GCF_002814215.2 Seriola lalandi dorsalis | reverse complement strand
ACCAGTTTGATCAAGTGACAATAACTCTCAACAACTGTGTGATTCCTCATAGTCTGACAGCCAAGAATCTGGGTGTCACATTCCATCCTACCCTCTCCTTGGATCAGCACATTAAAGATCTGACCAAGAGCGTCTTTGTTCAGCTACGTAACAGAGCAGGATTCTGTCTTTTCTGTCCAGGACTGATGCTGAAATCCTCATTCATGCCTTTGTTTCATCAACACTTGATTAATGGAACCTTGTGTTTTCTGGCTGTGGGTTGTGGTGGTGGTGAACACGCTACCAGCTGAACAACATGTCTGTTGGTTCCGGGCTGGAGAAGCTGTCAAACTGTCCCCGGCAGTGAGCTGCTCGGTGGAGGAGTGCAGTCTGGTGGTGGGTGAGCTGGTCGGGTACGGGAGTGTAAGATCAGCCTCCTGAATGAAGTGTTTATGCTTTAACAAGGATTAAGAAGTTTCTGGAGGACACAAAGGGTTCAAGAGTGAAGGTGGAGA
>NW_019525398.1:42376-42986 GCF_002814215.2 Seriola lalandi dorsalis | reverse complement strand
TTTTAATAATGAATAATTGAGTTGCTTCCATGTTGTGGCACCGTCTGTCCTGTGTGGACCCTCCTGTGACCCTGCTGGCTAAAGTCCAAGCCGTGATTGTGAAGTGTTCGTGCGACCGCCTGCACTGGGTTCCACAGAGTGTCCTCTTTCTTCCCAAAGAAGAGGGGGATCAGGGACTCGTACACCTGGCCAGCAGGGCGGGCGCTTTCCGGCTCCAGTTCATACAGAGGCTGCTGACTGGACCTACAGACCTGGTGTGGAGGCCCACAGCTCGCTGTGTGGACCACACATGGACCATGCTGCTGCTCTCTCCTCTGCTGTCGGGGTCTCTTCACTGAGGCTCATCAGTAACTTGCTTAGAGTCTGAGTTGAATTTTGACTTGTTAAAGAGAATTGAAAAGTCAAAAAAAATCTCTCTCACACTCTCTCTCTCTCTTTCTCTCTCTCTCTCTCTCTCTCTCTCTCACCCACCCTGGGTCTGGGTCTCTTCCAGGTCTCTTCCTCTAAAGGAAGTCTTTTCTCACCACTGTCACCAGCTGCTGCTCTTGGTGTGAATTGTTGGGTCTCTGTAAATAATATTAGAAAGAGAAGGTCTAGACCTGCTCTATTT
>NW_019525398.1:41544-42356 GCF_002814215.2 Seriola lalandi dorsalis | reverse complement strand
TGTGCTGACACCACTGACAGATAGCGAACAGACGACTGGATTCAGAGAAAGTCTTACACAGTAGTTGATTTAAAGCGTTTTACTGAGTCCTTTTTCTCTTCTTTCCATCAATTTTTGTAAACTGAAATAAACACAAATTACAGGCTTTGGTTACAAACAATTCTTGAAAGTAAAGCACAAATGAATTTTTGTTGCTTATGTATAAATGACAAGAAGCTACATTTTGCTTTGCTTAACCTGTTTTTAACTTTAGCATTTTAACATGAAATTTTCATAAAATAGTTTGTTTCTTTAACTCACACATGAATTCTAAATTATATTTAAGCACAGAAAGGTAACAAACTTACAAGCAAAGGCTCTCCAAGGCACAAACGTGAAGAAAACACAAAGAGAGAGGCACTTTCTGTCTGGCAGATGCATGTAGTAATTGTGTAGAATCCCTTCTCCTGTTTAACTCCTAACCTCAGTCACCTGATTAGAACTGACCACTCAGCAACTTTTAGAATTAACAATGTTTTTTACCACGAACTGCCACAAGGTGGTGCTAAAAAGAATGGATTAAAGGCCACAGAATGTGAGCCATAACACTTGGCCTCCAGGAGAAAACACCACTCATCTTCCTTTTCCTGAACACCAATCTAAAAGTGGAGTAAACTTGAGTCTTGAGAACACTAAAGAAATGTACCAGTGAAGGAAAATGGAATTCTTCCCCCAAACACTGCTGTTAGGAAGTGTTCAATGTTCTTTACAAAGTGTAACTCATTATGGGAAAAGCTCACTTGCTTTTTCATTCAGGCTGAAGAAGATTAGGA
>NW_019525398.1:40821-41524 GCF_002814215.2 Seriola lalandi dorsalis | reverse complement strand
GATTTTCCTGCTCACTTGACTTTTGCTACAAAATGTCCAGTTCATCAAAGTCAATTTCAGTGATGAGCAGGATTCTTCACATTCACTCTGACTCTTCAAACTTACATGTTTTTAAAGCTGATTTTCCTTTATGGGAAATGAGATTTCTAAACTTGATGCTGCTAAATACAGTAAATGAATACAGTTGTTGTCTGATGACAAATGTCTTTATATGAAATATTCACTTTAACAACAACAAACAACTTGTCGTCAAATATTACATTTAATATTTATACAAATTTAATGATGTTAAATAATTAAGAGTCTGGATTAAATATAATTAACAGACGGACATATAGATTTTCTATGTATATAATATATAATGCAGGATGATATATATAGATCTATACTTCCATGGTATATATTACACTAATCCACAGTAAATATAATTTGTATAATATTCAAACTGTTTATCTAATGAATGTAACCAAACTTTATATAATGGAGAATGTGTTTGATTGTGTAAAATATATCAACAATAATGTGAAACAATTGACTAATTCTCTTTCAATAGTAAAAGACAATATAAAAAACAACTTATTATATTATGAATATAATAAGTTTTTATTACATTAGTTTGGTGGTAATAAGTGTTATTTACAATGCATCCGGAAAGTATTCACACCCCTTCACTTTCCCCACATTTTGTTATGTTACAGCCTTA
>NW_019525398.1:39324-40771 GCF_002814215.2 Seriola lalandi dorsalis | reverse complement strand
TTTTTTTATAAATGTCTATAATGTGCTGCAGAGCCTAGAACCTGGGAAGGCTCCAGGTCTAGATGGTCTGCCAGCAGATTTTTACAAAGCCTTCTGGTCAGTGATGGGTGAGGACCTGCTGTGTGTTCTCAGGGACAGTCTGGTGAAGGGCCGCTTGCCCCTGAGTTGCAGGAGAGCGGTCCTCACCCTCCTGCCAGAAAAAGGAGACCTGCAGAACCTAAAAAACTGACCACCAGTGGCCCTCCTCTGTACCGACTACAAACTCCTCTCCAAGGTCTTCGCCAACCGTCTGAGAAAGTGATGGAGCAGGTCCTTCATGTGGACCAGACCTACTGTGTACCAGGCAGGCTGATAACAGACAATGTACATTTCATTTGTGATGTTTTGGACCTCTCCAGTTCATTGGGAATGGAACTTATTTCCATAGACCAAGAAAAAGCATTTGATGGGGTTGAACATGAATATCTCTGGCAGACGCTGGAGGGTTCTGGGTTCAGCTCAGGTCTTATTGCGAACATTCAGGCCTTGTATGGAGACACAGAGTGTACTGAAAATGAAGGGTGGTTTGAGTTTTTCCTTTTAAAGTGCAGAGGGGTGTCAGGCAGGGCTGCCCTCTTTCAGGCATGCTGTAGTCATGGCAATAAAGCCTCTCCTCCACAAACTGAGAACACATCTCATTGGTTTTAAACTTCCACATTATAGTTGGGTTTTTAAATTGTCTGTATGCTGATGATGTGATTATTGCTGTAAAGAACCAGGACGACATGAATTTTTTAACTGACAGTGTCCAAAGTTTTGGTGAGATCTCCTCTGCTAAAGTTAACTGGGGAAAAGTGAAGCCCTGAGAGTGGGGGATGAGCTGCAGGAGGTTAAACTACCTGGTGGGCTCACCTGGAAAGTGGAGGGGAGGCTCAAAAAGATGGAAATGGATTTTACTGTTTTAATAATGAATAATTGAGTTGCTTCCATGTTGTGGCACCGTCTGTCCTGTGTGGACCCTCCTGTGACCCTGCTGGCTAAAGTCCAAGCCGTGATTGTGAAGTGTTTCTGCGACCGCCTGCACTGGGTTCCACAGAGTGTCCTCTTTCTTCCCAAAGAAGAGGGGGGTCAGGGACTCGTACACCTGGCCAGCAGGGGGGCCGCTTTCCGGCTCCAGTTCATACAGAGGCTGCTGACTGGACCTACAGACCTGGTGTGGAGGCCCACAGCTCGCTGTGTGGACCACACATGGACCATGCTGCTGCTCTCTCCTCTGCTGTCGGGGTCTCTTCACTGAGGCTCATCAGTAACTTGCTGAGAGTCTGGAGTGAGCAGCTTTCCTCAGATTGAACGCTCCATCATGTCTCTCTCACTCTCTCTCTCTTTTAATGCACAGAGACACAGATCCCTTTCCTGCAGAGAGCCTGTCTCTGGATCTTAAAGACTGTTCTGGCTGCTTCTTAGGGCA
>NW_019525398.1:38972-39274 GCF_002814215.2 Seriola lalandi dorsalis | reverse complement strand
AGAAGAGGGGGGTCAGGGACTCGTACACCTGGCCAGCAGGGGGGCCGCTTTCCGGCTCCAGTTCATACAGAGGCTGCTGACTGGACCTACAGACCTGGTGTGGAGGCCCACAGCTCGCTGTGTGGACCACACATGGACCATGCTGCTGCTCTCTCCTCTGCTGTCGGGGTCTCTTCACTGAGGCTCATCAGTAACTTGCTGAGAGTCTGAGTTGAATTTTGACATGTTAAAGAGAATTGAAAAGTCAAAAAAAATCTCTCTCACACTCTCTCTCTCTCTTTCTCTCTCTCTCTCTCTCTCTC
>NW_019525398.1:37366-38922 GCF_002814215.2 Seriola lalandi dorsalis | reverse complement strand
TCTCTCCTCAAATCAATTGACTTCTACATGAAGGATTGTGGAGGATTTTCCTGCTCACTTGACTTTTGCTACAAAATGTCCAGTTCATCAAAGTCAATTTCAGTGATGAGCAGGATTCTTCACATTCACTCTGACTCTTCAAACTTACATGTTTTTAAAGCTGATTTTCCTTTATGGGAAATGAAGGAAAATAAACTTGATGCTGCTTAATACAGTAAATGAATACAGTTGTTGTCTGATGACAAATGTCTTTTTTTTTTTTTTTCATGTATTTTTTGGGGCTTTTTGTGCCTTTATTGATAGAGCAGTGGAGAGAGACAGGAAATGGGGAGGCAGAGAGAGGGGGAATGACATGCAGGAAAGGGCTTGTCCGATGCAGGACTCGAACCGGGGCCAACTGCAGCGAGGATCTTAGCCTCTGCACATCGGGCGGATGCTCAACCAACTGAGCTATACGACACACGGACAAATATCTTTTATATGAAATATTCACTTTAACAACAACAAACAACTTGAGGAAAAGTATAGAAATTGTGTCAAATATTACATTTAATATTTATACAATTTTAATGATGTTAAATAATTAAGAGTGTGGGTTAAATATAATTAACAGACTGACATATAGATTTTCTATGTATATAATATATAAAGCAGGATGATATATATAGATTTATACTTCCATGGTATATATTACACTAATCCACAGTAAATATAATTTGTATAATGTTCAAACTGTTTATCTAATGAATGTAACCACACTTTATATAATGGAGAATGTGTTTGATTGTGTAAAATATATCAACAATAATGTGAAACAATTGACAAATTCTCTTTGAATAGTCAAAGACAATATAAAAAACAACTTATTATATTATGAATATAATAAGTTTTTATTACATTAGTTTGGTGGTAATAAGTGTTATTTACAGTGCATCCGGAAAGTATTCACACCCCTTCACTTTCCCCACATTTTGTTATGTTACAGCCTTATTCCAAAATGGATTAATTTCCTTTTTTCCTCATCAATCTACACACAATACCCCATAATGACAAAGCAAAAAACGTTTTTTAGAAATTCAGTCAGTTCATGTCAGATCAGAAACCAAGCCATGAAGTCAAAGGAATTGTCTGTAGACCTCCGAGACAAGATTGTATCGAGGCACAGATCTGGGGAAGGGTACAAAAACATTTCTGCAGCATTGATGGTCCCAAAGAGCACAGTGGTCTCCATCATTCGTAAATGGAAGAAGTTTGGAACCACCAGGACTCTTCCTAGAGCTGGCCGCCCAGTCAAACTGAGCAATCGGGGGAGAAGGGCCTCGGTCAGGGAGGTGACCAAGAACCCGATGGTCACTCTGACAGAGCTCCAGCGTTCCTCTGTGGAGATGGGAGAAACTTCCAGAAGGACAACCATCTCTGCAGCACTCCACTAATCAAGCCTTTATGGTAGAGTGGCCAGACGGAAGCCTCTACTCAGTAAAAGGGACATGACAGCCCGTTTGGAGTTTACCAGAAGGCACCTAAAGGACTCTCAGACAATGAGAAACAAGATTCTC
>NW_019525398.1:36265-37316 GCF_002814215.2 Seriola lalandi dorsalis | reverse complement strand
AACAGACTGACATAGAGATTTTCTATGTATATAATATATAATGCAGGATGATATATATAGATCTATACTTCCATGGTATATATTACACTAATCCACAGTAAATATAATTTGTATAATGTTCAAACTGTTTATCTAATGAATGTAACCACACTTTATATAATGGAGAATGTGTTTGATTGTGTTAAATATATCAACAATAATGTGAAATATATTTGTAATTAATTAAAGAGAATTAGTCGATTAGTCCACTAATTCTCATTCACTAGTCAAAGAGAATATAAAAATACGTATCATATCATGAATATAATAAGTTTTTATTATATTCGTAGTAATAACTGTTATTTATATGACTGTAAATATTTATTTCACTAAAACATGTATTTAGTTTAATGTAGAATTTATTAAAATTGTTTGTGGTAAATATTTTTTCATCATAAAATTATTATCAATATATAATATAATATATATAATAATAAAATTTAGTACCAATAAATAAAATGTTCCTATATGTATACACAAATAAGTTATACCTAAACCTCCGTAGGTATAAGAAAATAAAAAATACATGCACACTTCTTTTATTATTATTATTGTCAGAATACATCATGTTAAATGTTTTTAGTTTTTTTATGTTAGCAATAAAATTCAGTAAAATGAATTATATCATGAAATATTGGGTTAATACTGAATATCTTATACTGTCATATTTTAAATAATGGTAATAATGTCTTTTTGTTAAAAAAAATAACCTAAAAATATTGTAAATACATTAATATAATATCATGAAGACACATATATTCTGAGCTGATGATTTATAAAAGTGAAATATGAATATAAAGAATTGAAAGAGTGTTTCCATCTTTGACTTTGTTGAACTTGATCTTTCTCTGATGATATACATCATATATAAGCATGATATATAGCAGAGGAAATCTATGTGAAGGTGAATCCAGTATATGTGGGACCTTTGTGCTGTATTGATGAGTAGTTTAGTGATCAGAGTCCATGTAGTTTCCAGGATCAGACTGAATGCAGTGCAGTGCTGGAAGCT
>NW_019525398.1:34780-36213 GCF_002814215.2 Seriola lalandi dorsalis | reverse complement strand
CAGACTTGAACCCGATTGAACATCTCTGGAAAGACCTGAAAATAGCTGTGCAGCGATGCTCCCCATCTAACCTGACAGAGCTTGAGAGGATCTGCAGAGAAGAATGGGAGAAATACCCCAAATACAGGTGTGCCAAGCTTGTAGCTTCATACCCAAGAAGACTTGAGGCTGTAATCGCTGCCAAGGGTGCCTCAACAAAGTACTGAGTAAAGGGTGTGAATACTTATGTACGTGCGATATTTCCGTTTTTTATTTTTAATAAATTTCTAAAAAACCTTTTTCGCTTTCTTATTATGGGGAATTGTGTGTAGATTGATGAGACAAAAAAGGAATTTAATCCATTTTGGAATAAGGCTGTAACATAACAAAATGTGGGTAAAGTGAAAGGGTGTGAATACTTTCCGGATGCACTGAATATGACTGTAAATATTTCTTTCACTAAAACATGTATTTAGTTTAATGTAAAATTTACCTAAAATTGTTTAAGGTAAATATTTTCATCATAAGATTATAATCAATATTTAATATATTTATCTAATAAATAGAATTTAGTACCAATAAATATAATGTTCCAATATGTATACACAAATAAGTTATACCTAAACCTCCGTAGGTATAAGATAAAAAATACATGCACACTTCTTTTATTATTATTATTGTCAGAATACATCATGTTAAATGTTTTTAGTTTTTTTATGTTAGCAATAAAATTCAGTAAAATTAATTATATCATGCAATATTCGGTTAATACTGTTTAACTAACTGTCATATTTTAAATAATGGTAATAATGTCTTTTTGTTAAAAAAAATAACCTAAAAATATTGTAAATACATTAATATAATATCATGAAGACACATATTCTGAGCTGATGATTTATAAAAGTGAAATATGAATATAAAGAATTGAAAGAGTGTTTCCATCTTTGACTTTGTTGAACTTGATCTTTCTCTGATGATATACGTGTCATGAACTCCCCAGAGCACAGAACAGGTGGACACAAATGCACAACACAGAGGGTTCTGACGTAAAGGCAGGTTTAATTCCAGACAGGGTTCGGTACGCAGGCAGGCAGTCAGACAGGCAGAGGTATCCAGAAATCGAGAGGCAAAAAGGCAAGTCGAAAAGACAAACAAGGTCATACACAAAACAGGCTATGACTATGACTTTGACAAGAGCTGGGACGAGGACTGTGACGTGCAACGAACTGGCAACGAAACTGTGAGACACACAAGGTAAGATACAAGAGGTAATCAGGGAAGATGGGAAACAGGTGTGACGGGACGGGGGAAGGGCTCGCAGGAAGGTAAAGCTAGAACAGAGACAAAGGGTTAGTGATTTCAAAATAAAACAGGAAAGAAGAGACATAACGTGTAATGTGCGAAATCAAAACAGAAACTTGACAGACATGAAAATACATCATATATAAGCATGA
>NW_019525398.1:34124-34730 GCF_002814215.2 Seriola lalandi dorsalis | reverse complement strand
TGGTAGAGTGGCCAGACGGAAGCCTCTACTCAGTAAAAGGCACATGACAGCCCGCTTGGAGTTTACCAGAAGGCACCTAAAGGACTCTCAGACCATGAGAAACAAGATTCTCTGGTCTGATGAAACCAAGATTGAACTCTTTGGCCTGAATGCCAAGCGCCATGTCTGGAGGAAACCAGGCACCTCTCATCACCTGGGTAATACTATCTCTACGGTGAAGCATGGTGGTGGCAGCATCATGCTGTGGGGATGTTTTTCAGCAGCAGGAACTCGGAGACTAGTCAGGATTGAGGGAAAGATGAACAGAGCAAAGTACAGAGAGATCCTTGATGAAAATCTGCTCTAGAGCGCTCAGGACCTCAGACTGGGGCGAAGGTTTACCTTCCAACAGGGCAACGACCCTAAGCACACAGCCAAGACAACGAAAGAGTGACTTCGGGACAAGTCTGTGAATGTCCTTGAGTGGCCCGGCCAGAGCCCAGACTTGAACCCGATTGAACATCTCTGGAAAGACCTGAAAATAGCTGTGCAGCGATGCTCCCCATCTAACCTGACAGAGCTTGAGAGGATCTGCAGAGAAGAATGGGAGAAATACCCCAAATACAG
>NW_019525398.1:32611-33170 GCF_002814215.2 Seriola lalandi dorsalis | reverse complement strand
CAAGGGACCGTCCACCAACTGCACACATGCTGACTGACTGTTTTCTGCTGGCCTTTTCTCACCATCAAATCTCATCACTTCATCTCATTTATCTCTTTGATCACTGTTCACAAATTTGAGCAAAATATATCTTTATATTCACAGGTTAGATACAGACTGTCTACTAATATAAAAACATATGGAGACATACATTATATTTTTACTTGTCAAATTTGCATTTTTCATTATTTCTTTATTTTGATGCTGCATTTTTTTCCACTTTTAATTGTGGCTTGTGTAATCAGCTGCTTGGCAGATATTTATGTTATTTTTTTCTCTCCTCCTTTCATTTTATATCTTATATTTTTTATATCATTTTTTTTAACTTACTTTTTTTACTGATTTTCTTTGAGCTTTGAAGCAAATCACCAGAGAAATAAAGAACTTGCTGTGGTAAATTTTCACAAAAAGATACTATGCATTATAAATATACTTAATGTTACACTTTAATAATCCAATGGAATATCTGTACTCACAACTGAGCTCAGATCTGTATGTGAACCAGCCTTTACTGAAGTAG
>NW_019525398.1:31218-32591 GCF_002814215.2 Seriola lalandi dorsalis | reverse complement strand
GGAAGCTGCTGTTGACTGTGTGAATGTGTGTCTGTGCTGCTTGTTGCTGCTGTCAAACTTCAGATGAGGCCGTAGTGAAGCCCGTGGTGAGCGTGTACCCAGCAGCACCCAGAGCCCACCCTGAGGGGAAGAGCTCCCTGCTGTGTCTGGCCTCAGCCATGTCTCCTCCTCTGGTCCAGTTCTCCTGGAAAAGACAGAAGGAGGATGGTCCTCTGGAGGAGCTGAAACCTGATGATGGAGAGCAGCTGGAGCTCAGAGAGTCAGGACGCACCGCCGCCATCAGGGTGGTTGATCGGGACGCCTTCTACACATATAAATACCGCTGCTACGTCAAGCACGAGGGCGGCACAGTGGAGGCCCAAGCACAACGAGGTGATGAAGGCTTGCTGACTGTGTTGAGCAGTGATTCAGCTTCATGTGGAGACGCTGTCAAAGAGAGCAGAGCAGCAGAGCACTGACTGATTTCTTTTTCAATCCTTTTCAGTTGCAGTGGTTCCCCTGGATCCTCTCCAGCCTCAGTGCAGGGTGAAGCTGCTCTGTCTGCTCTACACAGTGCTGATAGTGAAGAGTCTGGTGTACTGCTGTGGACTCTCTCTGCTGATGATCCTCACAAACAAGGGACCGTCCACCAACTGCACACATGCTGACTGACTGTTTTCTGCTGGCCTTTTCTCACCATCAAATCTCATCACTTCATCTCATTTATCTCTTTGATCACTGTCCACAAATTTGAGCAAAATGTGTCTTTATATTCACAGGTTAGATACAGACTGTCTACTAATATAAAAACATATGGAGACATACATTATATTTTTACTTGTCAAATTTGCATTTTTCATTATTTCTTTATTTTGATGCTGTATTTTTTTCCACTTTTAATTGTGGCTTGTGTAATCAGCTGCTTGGCAGATATTTATGTTATTTTCTCCCCTCCTTGTTTCATTTTATATCTCATACAGGCCTAAGTTTTACTTTGACAAAAATTATTTCAGTTTTACTCTTTGAATAAAATGAAAAATCACAGTGTTGTGTTCTTTTTTAACTTACTTTTTTACTGATTTTCTTTAAGCTTTGAAGCAAATCATCAGAGAAATAAAGAACTTGCTGTAGTAAATTTTCACAAAAAGATACTATGCATTATAAATATACTGAATGTCAAACTTTAATAATCCAATGGAATATCTGTACTCACAACTGAGCTCAGATCTGTATGTGAACCAGCCTTTACTGAAGTAGGATTGTTACAGAATGGAACCTGGAGGGAATAAAGTAAAGAAATGTTGTGAAGGGCCTGGGAGCGATGGTGTTGGAGCAGCAGCTGTAGCCATTTATTTGCAAGATGTGCTTCAAACGATGAACAATGATAATTTAAT
>NW_019525398.1:30439-31165 GCF_002814215.2 Seriola lalandi dorsalis | reverse complement strand
TCCATACTCTCATGTTCAGCCTTCAGTTTGTAATTTGTCTCGTGTGAACGCTCTAAACACTGAAAACACTGTTAGAATCAGTGTCAGCTAATAAACCTGGACCTGAGCAGATTGAAGGATCTTTAACCTCTAACATTAAACTTGAACATTAACCATCTTTTACAACTGTGTGAGTGTGGATGTAAACCTCTACACTGATGACACTGTTGTTTACGCACAAATAAAACAGCAGGCAAGTAACTTCAAATTCATATCAAGATAGAAATATGAAATCATTTCCTAGACATTTGAAATTTATAGTTAAAGTTAAATATGAGACTTTATTCACAACTTCACTACTTTAAATAAATACAAATGTACATATATGACATTATTTTCAAGGTACTGAAAGTCTGTGTAACATTACACAGATGCTTCCTGCAATGACTCGTTAGCAGAGCGGATGGTTGTAGCTGTCATGTGTTATTAAAGTGAAAAGCCACAGCTAACGGTGTGGAGGCTGCAGAGCAGAAACCCACACAGCCCGTCTGCTGCAGGAGAGGAAGTGTTGATTCGCTGTCAACAGTTTTTTATGAGTCCTAACAACCACTGAGAGCAGATTGATATCTGCTGCTGTGCACACTCAGGAACCCCCCTCCCTCTGTAGTTTGTCTCTTAGTGACACTTTTTTCCACTGAGCCCTCCACCCACACAGAGTTCAACTGAGCCCAGAGACCCACAGAGACC
>NW_019525398.1:29909-30419 GCF_002814215.2 Seriola lalandi dorsalis | reverse complement strand
GAAATGAAATAAACAGTTGTAACCGTATGTAGCGGCTTTGTACTCTCTCTTTGCGTTGTGTAGTTTAAGAGATGAAGACAACCATCACAGTTGGCAACTTGCCGTTTATTTCAGACATTGGCAGAGGGATTAATAATAGTCAGTCCCGGTTTTCCTCACACACACACACACACACACACACACACACACACACACACACACACATACACATACACGTCAGGGGGATAGCGAGGTCTGACTGTTCAATTAGTTTCAAAATGAACATAAAATAAGACACAAGCGTACCTGGCAGAGGGATTAATAATACAGTCAGTCACACACACACACACACACGTCTGAAAAATGTAAAATGAAAAGAAAGTGCAGGTTAGTTAACAACGTGTAGCACTAGCCATTTTGTTAACAAAAATAAAAGAAAACCACCGTCAACTTTTTACGAAAAAGGACGTGCTCGACCGTTCGGGAACTATATGTGAAAAAAAATACAACTTAAACCACCCCTTAGTATTG
>NW_019525398.1:28743-29859 GCF_002814215.2 Seriola lalandi dorsalis | reverse complement strand
GCTACTGAAAGTCTGTGTAACATTACACAGATGCTTCCTGCAATGACTCGTTAGCAGAGCGGATGGTTGTAGCTGTCATTGTGTTATTAAAGTGAAAAGCCACAGCTAACGGTGTGGAGGCTGCAGAGCAGAAACCCACACAGCCCGTCTGCTGCAGGAGAGGAAGTGTTGATTCGCTGTCAACAGTTTTTTATGAGTCCTAACAACCACTGAGAGCAGATTGATATCTGCTGCTGTGCACACTCAGGAACCCCCCCCCCCTCTGTAGTTTGTCTCTTAGTGACACTTTTTTCCACTGAGCCCTCCACCCACACAGAGTTCAACTGAGCCCAGAGACCCACAGAGACCACCTGCCTGGAGGTCTCATGTGTCACATGCTTTTATGGGGATTTGGACTTTTAGCAACCAGAGGTCACTTTACAGTTGACACTGCCAACAAGTGCTGCTACATAACTGACACAGGTTGTTTGTCAGGACCCTCCAACATGACACAAATGAGAGTTTTCTGATCTGACGTCTCTAGACTTTGAACAAAGACCAGTTTGAATTTCTGCACTTGTTGAATTGCTGAAGTAAAAGTAATTGTATCATTTTAAACACGTTTAAAATTATTTTTTGAGTGTGAAAAAAAAAATGTAATCAACTCATAAATGATGTCCTATTGTATATGTAACATTACAGACACTCTCAGTAGCCGGAAATAATACCAGATATGTTCATTTGTAATCATTTTCAGTAGTTTGTAAATAATGAAATGAAATAAACAGTTGTAACCGTATGTAGCGGCTTTGTACTCTCTCTTTGCGTTGTGTAGTTTAAGAGATGAAGACAACCATCACAGTTGGCAACTTGCCGTTTATTTCAGACATTGGCAGAGGGATTAATAATAGTCAGTCCCGGTTTTCCTCACACACACATACACACACACACACACACATACACGTCAGGGGGATAGCGAGGTCCGACTGTTCAATTAGTTTCAAAATGAACATAAAATAAGACACAAGCGTACCTGGCAGAGGGATTAATAATACAGTCAGTCACACACACACATACACGTCTGAAAAATGTAAAATGAAAAGAAAGTGCAGGTTAGTTAACAACGTGTAGCACTAG
>NW_019525398.1:27046-28693 GCF_002814215.2 Seriola lalandi dorsalis | reverse complement strand
TGTAGTTTGTCTCTTAGTGACACTTTTTTCCACTGAGCCCTCCACCCACACAGATTTCAACTTGGCAGAGGGATTAATAATAGTCAGTCCCGGTTTTCCTCACACACACATACACACACACACACACACATACACGTCAGGGGGATAGCGAGGTCCGACTGTTCAATTAGTTTCAAAATGAACATAAAATAAGACACAAGCGTACCTGGCAGAGGGATTAATAATACAGTCAGTCACACACACACATACACGTCTGAAAAATGTAAAATGAAAAGAAAGTGCAGGTTAGTTAACAACGTGTAGCACTAGCCATTTTGTTAACAAAAATAAAAGAAAACCACCGTCAACTTTTTATGAAAAAGGACGTGCTCGACCGTTCGGGAACTATATGTGAAAAAAAATACAACTTAAACCACCCCTTAGTATTGAAATGTAAGTAATTAATATGGCACAATGGCGGAGCTCATAGCTCATGCACCTACCAGGGGGACAGCGAGGTCCGACTGTTTTTACCCCCCGGGGTGCACGACCCTAAGCCACAGGGGTGCTGCATTTAATTACCATAGGACAAACAAATTTGCGTGTTGTGAGATGAGTTTTTATGGCAAGTGGAATCACACTACTTCTTAACTGCGTTACACGTATATGAATTTGCAGTAACAGTTAGTGCTGTTTTATTTGTGTGTGTGTGTCATCTGTGTAGTGTCTTACATCTAAAGTGACACTATTGTAAAAGATGGTTAATGTTCAAGTGAAATGTTAGAAACACACAACACTGATCCTTTGGGAAAATCCACACCCACACCTACATGACTGTGTGTGAAAGCTGTGTGTTTGTGTTTGCTGTTCTTGGTTTGGCTTCGTTCTCCTAGTTAGGCTGTTTGCTTATATTTGTATCTTCCTCTATATTTGTTCTCAGAGCTTTATTAAAGTTTACTGAGAGCTGTTTACAGCCGTACTCAAATTACTTGTACGTGTCACTGTATCTGACAAATATAGTCGAGTCTGTTTCTAATATAATAAATCCATAAAAACAGGATGTTTATAATAAACAGAAACTGTGATTTATTAATTTATTGAGAATGTTACAATGAATGAATTTGACAAACCAGCCACACTCTGCAGAAAGTATTAAAAAGAAACATGAGAACAGAAAACAACAATAATCAGTTGAATATTTACCAGACAACTAATGACTACGCTTCATTTTCTATTAATATACAAGTCACAATTAAAAGTGGATGTAGAGCATTAAAACAACACAAAAGGACAGAATTTAAACTCAGTTACTCCAAATATATGTGTGTGATATATGATATATGTATTTATTATTAGTAGACAGACTGTATCTAACCTGTGAATATAAAGATACATTTGGCTTAAATTTGTGAACAGTGATCAAAGAGATAAATGAGATGAAGTGATGAGATTTGATGGTGAGAAAAAGCCAGCAGAAAACAGTCAGTCAGCATGTGTGCAGCTGGTGGACGGTCCCTTGTTTGTGAGGATCATCAGCAGAGAGAGTCCACAGCAGTACACCAGACTCTTCACTATCAGCACTGTGTAGAGCAGACAGAGCAGCTTCACCCTGCACTGAGGCTGGAGAGGATCCAGGGGAACCACTGCAACTGAAAAGGATTGAAAAAG
>NW_019525398.1:26047-27026 GCF_002814215.2 Seriola lalandi dorsalis | reverse complement strand
CACTGATCCTTTGGGAAAATCCACACCCACACCTACATGACTGTGTATGAAAGCTGTGTGTTTGTGTTTGCTGTTCTTGGTTTGGCTTCGTTCTCCTAGTTAGGCTGTTTGCTTATATTTGTATCTTCCTCTATATTTGTTCTTAGAGCTTTATTAAAGTTTACTGAGAGCTGTTTACAGCCGTACTCAAATTACTTGTGCGTGTCACTATATCTGACAAATATAGTCTGTCACACGGTGAGGTCAAGTTTGGGTTTGTCCTGTCTCCATGTCTTGTCATTTCCTGTTTTATTTTGAAAGGTTAACTCTCCTCTCGTTTCAGGTCACTTGCCCTTCCTCATGTGTCACCTGTCTGAGTGTCTTCCCTGATTCCTGATTGTGTCCACCTGTTCACCATTTGCCCTAATGTGTCTTATAGTCTGCGTCTCCCTTTGTCTTGTGCCAGAGTGTCTCGTCCTGTCGTGCACCCCAGCTTACTATCACAGTCCATGCCTTGCTTTTGTCTCTGCATTATCGTACTAATTCTTTACCTCCAAGTGAGCGATTTTTGTTTGTATTTTCATAGTCTAGAGTTTTCTGTTTGTCAAGATTGTAGCAACTTTTGTAGCCTCCTTGTAGAGTGATTTTCTGTTGGTTTATTCCTTTTGTTTTAGCAGTTTTGTCCCTCCATTTGGAGTGGTTTTTTGTTTATTAGATTTTTCTCCATAGCATAATTTTCATAGCTGTTTTTATTTCGTCCATCTCTCTCTTGAGGTTGGAATAGATAAAGTCTGCCAAATTGTTACTCTGCATCTGAGTCCTCTTTCAAGTCCAGGCCTGACATAGTCGAGTCTGTTTCTAATATAATAAATCCATAAAAACAGGATGTTTATAATAAACAGAAACTGTGATTTATTAATTTATTGCGAATGTTACAATGAATTAATTTGACAAACCAGCCACACTCTGCAGAAAGTATTAAAAAGAAACATGAGAACAG
>NW_019525398.1:25524-26027 GCF_002814215.2 Seriola lalandi dorsalis | reverse complement strand
AACTGGGAGGGAGTGCTGGGGAAAGTGCAAGCTAAGTTGTCTAAATGGACATGGTTGCTACCTCAGCTGTCCTACAGGGGAAGAGCTCTGATTGTCAACAACCTGGTGGCCTCGTCCCTCTGGCACAGACTGCAGGTGCTGGTGCCTCCGCCTGACCTCGTGGAACAACTACAGCGGCTCCTGGTGGACTTCTTTTGGACTGGATGTCATTGGGTGCGAGCGTCGGTCCTGTACCTCCCTGTGGCAGAGGGGGGGCAGGGCCTGATTGACATCAGGTCCAGAACTGCAGCCTTCAGACTTCAAGCTGCTCAGCGGCTGCTGTATGGACACTCCCCCTGCTGGTCGGCGTTGGCCCGCCTGCTACTACAGAGAGCTGGACGGCTCGGACTGGACAAACACCTCTTTCTTTTAAAGCCAGCTGGATGTGACCTGGAAGGGCTCACACCCTTCTACAAATCGGTTTTAAACGCCTGGAGGACACTGACCGTCGCCCGACCTCCTGA
>NW_019525398.1:24739-25504 GCF_002814215.2 Seriola lalandi dorsalis | reverse complement strand
AAATGTTAGAAACACACAACACTGATCCTTTGGGAAAATCCACACCCACACCTACATGACTGTGTATGAAAGCTGTGTGTTTGTGTTTGCTGTTCTTGGTTTGGCTTCGTTCTCCTAGTTAGGCTGTTTGCTTATATTTGTATCTTCCTCTATATTTGTTCTTAGAGCTTTATTAAAGTTTACTGAGAGCTGTTTACAGCCGTACTCAAATTACTTGTACGTGTCACTATATCTGACAAATATAGTTGAGTCTGTTTCTAATATAATAAATCCATAAAAACAGGATGTTTATAATAAACAGAAACTGTGATTTATTAATTTATTGAGAATGTTACAATGAATGAATTTGACAAACCAGCCACACTCTGCAGAAAGTATTAAAAAGAAACATAAGAACAGAAAACAACAATAATCAGTTGAATATTTACCAGACAACTAATGACTACGCTTCATTTTCTATTAATATACAAGTCACAATTAAAAGTGGATGTAGAGCATTAAAACAACACAAAAGGACAGAATTTAAACTCAGTTACTCCAAATATATGTGTGTGATATATGATATATGTATTTATTTTTAGTAGACAGACTGTATCTAACCTGTGAATATAAAGATACATTTGGCTTAAATTTGTGAACAGTGATCAAAGAGATAAATGAGATGAAGTGATGAGATTTGATGGTGAGAAAAGGCCAGCAGAAAACAGTCAGTCAGCATGTGTGCAGTTGGTGGACGGTCCCTTGTTTGTGAGGATCATCAGCAGA
>NW_019525398.1:20846-22688 GCF_002814215.2 Seriola lalandi dorsalis | reverse complement strand
AATATCTGTACTCACAACTGAGCTCAGATCTGTATGTGAACCAGCCTTTACTGAAGTAGGATTGTTACAGAATGGAACCTGGAGGGAATAAAGTAAAGAAATGTTGTGAAGGGCCTGGGAGCGATGGTGTTGGAGCAGCAGCTGTAGCCATTTATTTGCAAGATGTGCTTCAAACGATGAACAATGATAATTTAATTGTAAAACAACAACCACAAATTAATGAAGTATGAATTATAAAATGCTTCATGATGATAAAGTATTATCTATAATGATGAGAATACCTTTACCTTGGGTTTTAGTCATTGAATAATTAATTATGATAAAAACAAAACGTATATAAAATAAACACATATTAAAAAGATGTGTTTGCTCTAATCTTAAAAATATGCAGGAAGATATTTTATGTACATCTGATGTTTATGTTGTTTTGTATGTGTGACATTTGTGTATTTGTGTTTAAGATTACAAAAAAAATCCTAAAAACTAATCATTTAATTTTGGCTCTTATTATTAAATACTTTTACTTTTCTGTTTGGTTATTAATATTTTTAGTCTCCTCTTTGTCTGTGTCGGACTATTTTATTATTTATTATTATAATAAAGACGTCCACCAACACAGTGATAAATTCCACAGTTGTATTCTCCATACTCTCATGTTCAGCCTTCAGTTTGTAATTTGTCTCGTGTGAACGCTCTAAACACTGAAAACACTGTTAGAATCAGTGTCAGCTGATAAACCTGGACCTGAGCAGATTGAAGGATCTTTAACCTCTAACATTAAACTTGAACATTAACCATCTTTTACAACTGTGTGAGTGTGGATGTAAACCTCTACACTGATGACACTGTTGTTTACGCACAAATAAAACAGCAGGCAAGTAACTTCAACTTCATATCAAGTTAGAAATATGAAATCATTTCCTAGACATTTGAAATTTATTGTTAAAGTTAAATATGAGACTTTATTCACAAAGTACTTTAAATAAATACAAATGTACATATATGACATTATTTCCAAGCTACTGAAAGTCTGTGTAACATTACACAGATGCTTCCTGCAATGACTCGTTAGCAGAGCGGATGGTTGTAGCTGTCATTGTGTTATTAAAGTGAAAAGCCACAGCTAACGGTGTGGAGGCTGCAGAGCAGAAACCCACACCTGTCTCTTATACACATCTCAGTTGTTTAGGTTCTGCAGGTCTCCTTTTTCTGGCAGGAGGGTGAGGACCGCTCTCCTGCAACTCAGGGGCCTCAAGCAGCCCTTCACCAGACTGTCCCTGAGAACACACAGCAGGTCCTCACCCATCACTGACCAGAAGGCTTTGTAAAAATCTGCTGGCAGACCATCTAGACCTGGAGCCTTCCCAGGTTCTAGGCTCTGCAGCACATTATAGACATTTATAAAAAAACATTTAGAGCCTTTGAAAATCGTCTGTTATTTTTCAAACATGACCTGCCATTACATCCTCCACATCAACAGGAAGTGGAATAAAATGTCTAGAAAATAAAAGCCCCACTCCTCCACTAGTGCTGCTTTTATGACTGAAATAAACATGTCCATTCCACTCCCTCCTCCAGTCCCCTTCATTGTCCACAGTGCTGTGGGTCTCCTGGAGAAAAGTCACATTCAACTTTTTAAGCTGAATCAAAGTGAACACAGAGGCTCTTTGAACAATGTGTCTCGCTCCATTCACATTTAACGTGCCTCATTTAAAGTTGCACATGTTTAAAATGGAGCAAAAAGACCAGAGAGAAAAGAAACACAGGCTGAGAGAAAAGAAACACAGAGACCTAGTCATCTTCACACATGTGGTTTTTGACCTTGAGGAGCAGTTTTCTAAA
>NW_019525398.1:20054-20826 GCF_002814215.2 Seriola lalandi dorsalis | reverse complement strand
TGTTATCAGCCTGCCTGGTACACAGTAGGTCTGGTCCACCTGAAGGACCTGCTCCATCACTTTTCTCAGACGGTTGGCGAAGACCTTGGAGAGGAGTTTGTAGTCGGTACAGAGGAGGGCCACTGGTGGCCAGTTTTTTAGGTTCTGCAGGTCTCCTTTTTCTGGCAGGAGGGTGAGGACCGCTCTCCTGCAACTCAGGGGCCTCAAGCGGCCCTTCACCAGACTGTCCCTGAGAACACACAGCAGGTCCTCACCCATCACTGACCAGAAGGCTTTGTAAAAATCTGCTGGCAGACCATCTAGACCTGGAGCCTTCCCAGGTTCTAGGCTCTGCAGCACATTATAGACATTTATAAAAAAACATTTGGAGCCTTTGAAAATCTGCTGTTATTTTTCAAATATGAGCTGCCATTACATCCTCCACATCAACAGGAAGTGGAATAAAATCCTGTCTGTCCAGACTCTCCTGGGCTCTTCATGTCAAATCTGACAGAGTCTAGAAACAGCTTGAGGTGAGGGAAGAAATTCTCCACCTTCACTCTTGAACCCTTTGTGTCCTCCAGAAACTTCTTATTCCTTGTTAAAGCATAAACACTTCATTCAGGAGGCTGATCTTACACTCCCGTACCCGACCAGTTCACCCACCACCAGACTGCACTCCTCCACCGAGCAGCTCACTGCCGGGGACAGTTTGACAGCTTCTCCAGCCCGGAACCAACAGACATGTTGTTCAGCTGGTAGCGTGTTCACCACCACCACAACCCACAGCCAG
>NW_019525398.1:19602-20034 GCF_002814215.2 Seriola lalandi dorsalis | reverse complement strand
CTTCACCAGACTGTCCCTGAGAACACACAGCAGGTCCTCACCCATCACTGACCAGAAGGCTTTGTAAAAATCTGCTGGCAGACCATCTAGACCTGGAGCCTTCCCAGGTTCTAGGCTCTGCAGCACATTATAGACATTTATAAAAAAAACATTTGGAGCCTTTGAAAATCTGCTGTTATTTTTCAAATATGACCTGCCATTACATCCGCCACATCAACAGGAAGTGGAATAAAATGTCTAGAAAATAAAAGCCCCACTCCTCCACTAGTGCTGCTTTTATGACTGAAATAAACATGTCCATTCCACTCCCTCCTCCAGTCCCCTTCATTGTCCACAGTGCTGTGGGTCTCCTGGAGAAAAGTCACATTCAACTTTTTAAGCTGAATCAAAGTGAACACAGAGGCTCTTTGAACAATGTGTCTCGCTCCATTC
>NW_019525398.1:18173-19116 GCF_002814215.2 Seriola lalandi dorsalis | reverse complement strand
TCCTGGGACTGGGAGACTTCTGCTTTCTCCTTTCAGACCTTCTTAGCTTTACTGTTGCTCTGTTTAGTTTCTGTGATTTTTCTTTTAGTGGCAAGTTTGAACAGATCATCATCCACCACTATGTCCTCTTCATCTTCCTCCTCTAACACTGACTCTGCCACCCTGGTGTCTGTCTGTCCCAGCGCTCCTTCTGTCCCCTTGTCTCCATCCGCCAATGAAGAAGTCAATGAAGGGAAGATAACATTGGTGTCATATGGTCACATTTTTCTGGATTTGGTTTCAATTCTAGCTGCAGCATTGTTCAGCTGGTAGCGTGTTCACCACCACCACAACCCACAGCCAGAAAACACAAGGTTCCAATAATCAAGTGCTGATGAAACAAAGGCATGAATGAGGATTTCAGCATCAGTCCTGGACAGAAAAGACAGAATCCTGCTCTGTTACGTAGCTGAACAAAGACGCTCTTGGTCAGATCTTTAATGTGCTGATACAAGGAGAGGGTAGGATGGAATGTGACACCCAGATTCTTGGCTGTCAGACTATGAGGAATCACACAGTTGTTGAGAGTTATTGTCACTTGATCAAACTGGTGTCTGTGTCGGGTCGGGCCGACGACCAGCATCTGACTTTTGTCTGAATTTAGGAGCAAAAAATGATGAGACATCCAGCTTTTCACAGCAGACACACAGAGCTCTACATTCATCATGTGAGAGGAATGGTCAGCCTTTATAGGCACATACAGCTGAGTATCATCAGACTAGACACAGCTGTGTTTCATTTACTGCTACAAGTTTCAACAGAGTCAGTTGCTACAGTGAAAGGAGCCAGGACCTGCGCTCATTTCTCAGCAAGAGCAGCTACAGTTGCTGGACCAATGTGTGGAGTGGTAAAGACATCTGAACTAGTGGTGTGAGGACAGGCTAGTGTTGCTTCACATTTGATC
>NW_019525398.1:15431-15841 GCF_002814215.2 Seriola lalandi dorsalis | reverse complement strand
TCAGACAACAACTGTATTCATTTACTGTATTTAGCAGCATCAAGTTTAGAAATCTCATTTCCCATAAAGGAAAATCAGCTTTAAAAACATGTAAGTTTGAAGAGTCAGAGTGAATGTGAAGAATCCTGCTCATCACTGAAATTGACTTTGATGAACTGGACATTTTGTAGCAAAAGTCAAGTGAGCGGGAAAATCCTCCACAATCCTTCATGTAGAAGTCAATTGATTTGAGGAGAGAGAAGAGAGAAAAGAAAAGCAGTGTGATGATTGATGAAGCAGCAGCTGATGACAATCCACAATGCTCTTCCAATATCACACTTTTTGGACTCTTCAAAAACTTTGGAGCTCAAGCAGAAATAAAGAATTCCTTGTGCTGTGCAGTGAGATTGAAACATCTTTTCACTAATGAT
>NW_019525398.1:14615-15327 GCF_002814215.2 Seriola lalandi dorsalis | reverse complement strand
GTAGTTGTGATTTTAATAAAAAGACTTGGACTGTGTAAATACTCTGTGCTGTAGCTGCCATCCCTCCTCTTCCTCATTCTCATTGAGGTAACCAGCGCCCCTCTAACTGATGTGTGAATGTGTGGTGAAACTACGCTGGCTGTGAGCTTGAAACACCTTCTGCAGACTAATGTCACGTCTCTGAGGAGGCCAGGTCACAGTTTCATCTCTTGATGAGAAAGACAATGATTAACCAATCAGATGAAGCCACCGTCATGCCACTGCCAAACTGTGATTAGTCAGGACTATGATAAGGGAAGCCAGCCGCCCTCTGGCCTCACACCAACCACATCATAGCATGTTGATAAGCTCACTGACATTGAAAGTGACATGTAGCTACTGTTACTTTATGATGTGAAGGTAAAAGTTGAAACGTCTCCTGGTTGAGTTTGTGAATGAAGGCGTCTTTTATTCATTATCAGATCTGTGCTGTGCATTAAGCAGCAGGTTATGCATTTAGATGTTTGGCAGTGTATGTGTGAGTGTGCTTTTTAAAGAATGTACATCAGTAGGAAGTGATAGGACCGGGTTGGAAAGTCAGAAAATAAATAAATGATATATGAACTAACACATGATTTGGATTTTTAAAATGAGGCTGCATTGATTCAAACAGCGAATCGACATAGTACAAATCACAGGTTGTGGAAACAGCAAACAGCAAATTCAATAAAAA
>NW_019525398.1:13663-14565 GCF_002814215.2 Seriola lalandi dorsalis | reverse complement strand
CTACTTTCAAACGAGCTGCCACCAAACCTTTCAAACAGCGGACCGGGTCAGTCCAGCCTTCCCCCCTCATCCTTCAGCAGCTGGAACAGCCCTGTCAGGCGGGGGCAGGACACCACCAGATGTTGGAGGGTTTCAGGTTCAGGGCAGAAGGGGCAATTCTCCTCAGTGCTGAGGTTCAAGTGAGATCTGTGTCTGTTTGTAGCTATGGCTCCATGTACGATCCTCCACTGGAGGTCGGACATCCGTTTCTCAACAGGAGGCTTGTACAGGAGACGCCAGCTGCCTTTAGGGGAAGAGTCTGAGCCAAACACCTCTGTCCACCTGGACTCCCGGACTCCAGCCAGAGAGCAGAGGTTCACCACCTTGATGCAGCTGAGGTACATCTGCTTCTTACTGCAGGAGCTGAAGCTGCCCAGCACTGGAGTCTTCAGTCTCCACTCCCCCACAGCAGGACTCACACTCACTGAGGGGAAGATGTAGTCCTGTCCCTCACACCATTGGTCGGCCATAGTCCGGTTCTGAGCAAACGCCCTCAGAGGAGTGGGCAGCGAGAGCCACACCTTCTCCATGAGGCTCTGCAGCATCCTGGATGACCTGACGCCCGACATCTCAGCAAGCTCCTCCAGAGTTCTCCTGGGGAGGTGACCCAGCTTCACAAGCTCAGCCATGTGAATGTGTGGTGAAACTACGCTGGCTGTGAGCTTGAAACACCTTCTGTTGACTAATGTCACGTCTCTGAGGAGGCCAGGTCACAGTTTCATCTCTTGATGAGAAAGAGAATGATTAACCAATCAGATGAAGCCACCGTCATGCCACTGCCAAACTGTGATTAGTCAGGACTATGATAAGGGAAGCCAGCCGCCCTCTGGCCTCACACCAACCACATCATAGCATGTTGATAA
>NW_019525398.1:12370-13132 GCF_002814215.2 Seriola lalandi dorsalis | reverse complement strand
ATATCATTTACCACAGCTATGCAGACGACACTCAATTATACACAGCTCTGTCAACAGGTGACTATGCTCCTGTTGACTCACCGCATCTGTGCATTGATCATATTAATGAGCGGATGTGACAAAATTTCCTCCAACTATGGGGAGACCTGAGTGGTTAGGGTGCAGATACTCTGAGCAGCGAGTTGTCGGTTTGACTCCCAGCCAGCTGCATGTCAATCCCCTTCTCTCTGTCCCCCAGTATCCTGTCTCTCTACACTGTCCTGTCAAATGAAGGCATAAAGGACCCCTAAACTGACACAAATTTGCTTTTAGATGTTTTATTACATAAAGTGTTAAAACCCATGACCGAAATAGTCTTCGTCATCAATAACATTCTGTCATTGTGCTACTTATGGATGGAATTAGATTGAAAATAAATGATTCCCCTTTTTCCTGGGGACCCTGGGTCATTGAGGGGGATCCCAATTTGAGAACCACAAGGTTAGACCGCTGTAATAGTCTTTTCTCAGGCCTTCCTAAAAAAGCACTGATGCAGCTACAAGTCATTTAGAACGTCACTGCTGAGTTCTAACAAGGACCAGGTTAAATCAACATATTACACCAGGTTTCAGATCTCTGCACTGGGTACCAGTCTCTGAAAGAATTGACTTCAAAATACTGTTATTACAAATCCATTAGTGGTTTAAGTCCATCTCTGACTTGCTTCCATACTGTGAACCATCTAGACTTCTTAGGTCATCAGGGACCAGTCTGGTAAGTGTT
>NW_019525398.1:10880-12334 GCF_002814215.2 Seriola lalandi dorsalis | reverse complement strand
AGCTGGGAGGAAAAGCATTTTGTGCCGTGGTGTTTCCTCTGGTGAACCTGGGGAGAAGTGGAGCTCTGATGCAGCTGAGGCCAAACAAGGACGAGCTGTGAGCTCAGACGAGGGCCACGTGGTTTCTGACGCCTCCTCAAACCTCCCATCAGCCCCTGCGGCCCACAGATGAGGCCGCTGCTGCTGATTGACGGCTCAGCTCAAGCTGTTGTGTGCTTTTCCTCTGAGTGGGAGCTTTTAACCCTCCTGTTATGTTGCGGGTCAAATTGACCCGTTTTAAAGTTAAAAGATGTAAAAAAAATAGTTAAAAGTATTTTTTGGGTATGAAACTTCTTCTGCTTGGCTTAATAAGTGTAATCAACATATGAAATTAAAATGGTTCATTTTGAATATTTGCAACCCCCCCCTGCATGTTTATATTACATAGATACTGTTCGGGTCAATTTGACCCGGCAGTCAAAGTGGAGGCTAAAAGGGGTCAAAAGTGTCAAATACTATTTGTTTCTTTGCAACTGTGAGACATATTTCACCCCAATCTCACACACACATACACACACACACACAGACACACACACATACTCTCCCTATTCTCTTGACCTCATCTGTAAAGTACGAGAATGCCAGAGTTGTTATGACTTTTGAGGGGAACCTTTTCTGTTGCCGTGGGCAAACTCCCCCCACATTGAGTGGACACTCAGCAGGGGAGGGGCAAAACATATAAATATTCTCTGCAAGGGAGTCCTACCAACATTACACTCTGCAGCGACATATGAAATACTCTCTGTCAGAGCTTTACATAATGAACAGCAGAGGTAAACAGGTGACAACCCTGGAGGCTCTGGAACTCATCTTTGATCATGACAGTGAAATAGAGGAGGATGTGTCTGAAGATGAAGACCATCTTGAGGTCAATTCTGAGTCTGATGATTCTGATTATGAACCAAATGAGGAAACTGCTATTCATATTCCTCCAAGCAAGACATTCACATCAAAAAATGGTGAAATACAGTGGTCTTCATCTCCAAATATACTTCAGGCAAAACTGTCTGCAGAAAACATAATAAAGACAGTGCCAGGGACCACTAGGATGACAGTGACTCGTGTGACAGACATCAAGTCAGCTTTTGAGCTGGTCATGCCCAACTCAATAAAGAAAATCGCTCTCGAAATGAAAGTGGAAGGAACAGGATAAAATGCATTTACATGCATATCTGGGGGTCCTCATCCTGGCTGGGGTCTATAAGTCAAAGGGTGAATTAACAGCCAGTCTGTGGGATGCAGAGACAGGCAGTGCTATATTTCGTGCCACAATGTCTCTGGAGACTTTTCATATTTTCTCCAGAGTAATCCGATTTGATAATCGAGAGACAAGGGCTGTCAGATGGGAGAGAGACAAGAGACAAGCTGGCAGCTATCAGGACAGTGTAGGACAAGTGGGTAGAGCAACTTCCACT
>NW_019525398.1:10046-10580 GCF_002814215.2 Seriola lalandi dorsalis | reverse complement strand
ACAAGTAACTAGTGAGCCACCATCGTAGGACTGAAAAGCCAGAGTTAAACCTGAAGTGACCTTGATAACCTCAGATCCTGCTTCATAGTACAGACCTCTGGACTGGCAGGCAGAAGGCTCCTGTGTTTACCTCCTCATGAAATCCAGCTGGAACATTTTAGTCTGAATGTGATTGTCTGTTCTGCTCAGTTGTGACTGACCTTCAGCATTATGGGTGAGTCTGACCAAGCTACAGTAGTAGGTCCAATCTGTTACCTGTGGTTGGCCTGGACATGTGTCACTCAAAATATCATCCAATCAGGAGAGAGGCTCTGAGCCTCTCAAACACAGCTCCACAAACTAAGCTACTGATGGACTTGAACATCCACTGTGTGTGTGTGTGTGTGTGTGTGTGTGTGTGTGTAGATGTGTGTGTATGTGTGTGTGTAGATGTGTGTATGTGTGTGTGTGTATGTGTATGTGTGTAGGTGTGTGTGAATGTGTGTGTGTGTGTGTGTAGGTGTGTGTGTGTGTGTATATGTGTGTGTGTGTGTG
>NW_019525398.1:8631-9575 GCF_002814215.2 Seriola lalandi dorsalis | reverse complement strand
TCACTTGCACATCCAAAATTCTCTGAACACACAAGGTGTCCACCAATCCAGTGGATCCCAACCACTGGGCCATAGACCAGTACCGGGCCACGACATATTAGCAACAGGGCGGCACCGAAAGCACAAATTACTTTTTTATTTTAATTTTTCTTTTTAATTGGTGAAATACAACAATCATATTGGCTGTTTGTGCAGTAATTACAGGCCTATTGAACTTGTTGCAGTGTGGTGAGGAAAATCTCGGGAGACCGCTACCCTAACCTAAAAAGGTAAGATAAGACTGGAATCGGACTTGAGTCATGAATCTGAAAAATGACGTGCAACACCAACAACTTTAGCCTTTTGATTAAGAGGGTTAAGATTAAGATATCTAATTAATGCACCACACCCACGCTGCGTTCTGTTTTTGTCTACTATAGCCTGTTTTCCTGGACTATCTGTGTTCAGCAAGCTATACACAAAGATACTGAGGGAAAAGCAAAGTCATACTCACTCCATGAAAAGAACAATAATGGAGGGGACAACAACTACCTATAAGAGAATCAGATTGAGTCCGAAAAGATTATAACAACACAGTGAAAAGAAGCAAAGCAGCAGCCGATGCAGAGATGACCTCTGCCCCATTCAATCCCCGCAGGTTATTTGGGGACCTATAGATGGTGATATTTTCCCCACTAACTGTGCTGCATTTATTTATCAGTACTGAGGGTGCTGTTAATAACACATTTGCCAAGGTGCACTTTGTTTAACCCTAGCATCTAAGAAACATCATCTCAAACTGTTGAATAAGTATTCTGCTCCCCTAAAGGACTAAGTCTTGACTAAGTTATGAGTCTGTATAAGCCACTGCCATGCTAACAAACAATATAAACAAATAAAAGATGCTAACTGCGCTAACCGTTCTGATTGGTTTACTAGTCTCTGATTCTGGTCTCAGACTCCTC
>NW_019525398.1:4473-8425 GCF_002814215.2 Seriola lalandi dorsalis | reverse complement strand
AACACAGATTCTGTTCCCCCCGAATCAACCACAAATTCAGCCGTCTGACCGCTGACCTGAAGAGTGAGTGTAGACAAAGCTCTGTAGGCGCCTGATTCCATCATTTGACAAACTCTCTCTCTCTCTGTGGCGTCAGAAAGGCTTTGTTTGTTCTCAATATGCTTATTGCTTCATGCAGCAGTTGTAAATCACTGGTGCAGTTAGCATGTGGAGTTAGCTGTTCTTCATTGTAAGTGTTTGTTTTGGTGCTCTCATGTACATCAGAAAACAACAGCTGGTTTGGCCCCGCCCCCTTCTCCGCCCCCATCACGAGTCAGTCAGCATGGCAGGGGATGGTCACTCTCTCTGGACAGTCTCTGGCCCAATGGTCTCCGGCTCCACACACAAAGCATCCGTCCACTCTGGAGCCACGCCCCCTCCCTCTGCCGCATCCACGCCCTCTGTCTGCATTGGCTGGGTCCTGTCATTTGCTGCCTGGTCTCCATTTTTTCTTTATTTCTTTCTTCTTCCCTTCTGTCTCTTTGATGGTTTTCATGCTCTCCACTGCTTGCAGGCGTCCTGTGTAACAGTCCACACCGTGCGTTCTCACATATTCCTGGAGGTCAGGTCTCGTATGAATCTGTCTCTCAGTGGGCCTTTCCAGCCCGCTGTGTTCTGTGTGAATGTCCGTGAGACGACTCAAACCTCAGACACAGTCACTGTTGGACCTTGAGCACACTCAGCCAGTTCTCTGAGGTCAGGACGGTTAGGACAGGCCCGTCAGATTGTGTCACACAGGGCATCCACGGCCTCTCTATATGCCTGTTGTTCAGCTTGTTCAGGTCATATGTCGTTGTTAGGGAAATTTCCTTTTATCTTGGCCCATATCATGAGACCGGCTCTTGCACAGAAGAGTCTGCGTATTTCTCTGGTGCTTGGGCGAAACTGTCTCACAAACTTGCTGAATTGTGCAGAAAATGCCTCTCCTCCCTCCGTGATGTTTGGCAGGTGCGAGACAGCGTCCCTCATCTCCCTCTTCACCCACGGTCTAAACACCACTTGGACCTCCCCCAGCACCATCAGGGACCTCCACCATCGGAGCAATAACTGTCTCGTCGTTTGGGAGGGTGCGGAACTTTGATGAAATACTTTCTGTCAAATAAAGAAAACCCTGACAGATTTCACACACTGTTATTGTTTTGTCACAGTGAAGATCATTTTATGGTTGTCAAAAGAGTGTGTTCATTTGGATTAATTAATCATAGAAAAGTAACAGCATGAACACATCAATCCACTCTACAACACTCCCTTGACACCTGTAATGAATGTCATCTACCTGTGTCTGGTGCTCTCGCTCTCACTCAGTCCACTGGTGACAATGAAACAAACCATTGATCCACTTTTCAAAAGAAAACCTGGTTCAGACCCTCCTGAGCCCCCCCAGTCCCTGATGTGTGAAGAGGACGATTCAGAGCAGGAATCAGCAGCTGATCTCCTGTTGAAGACCTGCTCTCTGAGGCAGGAGAGGATCAGGAAGTTCAGTTATTTGGTCACTATATAACTTCTACAGACAGATACTGATATATGTGATTCATTTAGATTCATTAATCACAAAGCATGTTAATAATTAGGTTGTTTTACTGCTTCACCTCTTCTCTGCATTACATAACAGAGGCCTGCAGGACCCTCAGCTGTGTGTATGTGTGCATGTGTGTGCATGTGTAGTATGTGGTGCATGCACTCACACTCACATACCATCATTTGATAAGACGCAGCACATCCATCTCAGCTGACAGGCTGGACGGGATCAAGCTGCTGTGTCTGCTCAGTGTTTGGATTTGACTTGTGATGGAGTATTTTGATTTCAGTAAATACTGTTTCTTCATCACTACTGCTACATGGTATTACAGTACGCCTGGTGTGGAGCAGTGTGTGGCTGCAGCCACCAGAGGGCAGCAGAATACAAGTTTGATTTGTCACAGCAGCAGCAGCAGCAGAGGAAGACATTGATTCAATTTATACAGCACATTTCATTAAAGGTGAATTCACTGTGATTTACACTCAAATATTTAACAGCCAGAACCAGGAAGAGAAGAAGAGACAATATACAACTGCAAGAAATGTACAAGTGAAGAAGAAAAGAAGAAACAATATACAACTGCAATAAATGTACAAGTGAAGAAGAGAAGAAGCAACAATATACAACTGCAAGAAATGTACAAGTGAAGAAGAAACTTCAGTGTGAAACTTTTCAGGACCCTCCGCTGGCTTTGTCTTTACACACTCATATTATTGAAGTGAATGAAATAAAGTGAAGGGGAACTTTAAGGCTTCAAATCACAGCTGAGGAGCTCTGTGGATTTGGACTTTTGTGTTTCCATCACAGCTGTTCAACAACAGATGACAGTGTGTGTTACTAAATTCACCAGCAACCTGAATGTGTGTGTGTTGCTGTCTCTTATACACATCTTTATTGAAAATGGAGCTGCTAGAGTTCTTACAGGGACCAGAACTCAGACCACAGCAGCCTGGTTCTTGAAGCTCTACACTGGCGTCCTGCCAGAAGTGAATATAAGAAGATGCTGCTTGTTTATAAATCAGTACAAACACATTAGACATGTTTCAGGAGTACACTCCTGCCAGGCCTCTGAGGTCCATTAGAAGTGGGCTGCTAGTAGAACCAGTGCAGCAGCTCAACTTGGTGAGGCCAACTTTATTTACTCTGCAGCATCTCTGAAACAGACTCCCTGTCCATCTTGAAAGCAGCAAAATCCTCCTAACTTTGGAATCAGGACTCAAAATCACACAGTTTACAGATGCTTTTAGCTGCTACAAAATGAGGGGAAATGTATTACATATTTATCTGTGGCTGTTTGTAATTACATAATAAAGTGACATTTAATAACATTGTATTGAGTTATTACATAATGCAGTGTTAGTGTCATTTGGCCGCTGATTTGAAAGGAATGTAATGCATCAACAAGTCCTGCCCAAGGCCTTTGACTGTGCCACAGTCTTTATGTGTCTTACAGCTCTCCTGGAGTGTGGCATACTATATCTTATTCACCTTATTTAGGATCTTTAAAATCCTTGTGGTGTTAACAGAAATAAGTTTCCAAAGTGTAAACATACCAGTGTCATGTAGTGGTGTCACAGCCACCTCCCTGCTGTAGGCCTCCACTGCCTTGGCTGAACTGACAAAGACTGGAGACTCCTCTGCCAGGACTCTCTCAGCATACTAAGAATATTTTTCAATGAAGTAATGGTCAAAAACACTTGCCCAGTACAACTTTATCAAAATGACTTTGAGTTTAAATCCATATTTTAAATTTGAACTAAAAAAAAAACCTGTTCAATCTCTGCTTCATATTTAAAGTAACATGCAATCATTCAGAAATACAGGTAAATCATCTCACTTTCAAGACACATATTCCACAGGAGGGGGGCATCTTTTTGTAGGCTGTGTGTCATTGTGTTGGCTGTGCACCTGGACACCGTTCACCCTTTCAGTCTCATGAACGACCGACAAAGTGGACACAAAGTAAATTATTATTCTATACACTAAGAGAAAATGAGCTCGACCTTGATAACGGGACATACAATAGCAGACATTATATAACACAGCTGTTACCTTGTGGACTCCACACTGTTTGACTTTGGAGGCAGCGTTGCCTGATGAGTCGAGCACAACACTCCTCCGTTCCGATGGAAAGATGGACTATAAAGGTTTGAGCCAATCATTGTGCATCAATCACATATCTCTGAGTGTGCATTCAAAGTTATAATAGAAATACACAGGATGAGGAAATAAGAAGTTTCAGTTGAGTGGACAGTCTCTCTCTTCATTGTTTACCTGCTCAGGTTCCTCCATGTTCAGAAGTGATTCTGTTTTGGTCAAGTTCTATAAATGTGCTTGACGATATCCATACTCTTGAAGAGCACAATAGTCATCTAACTTTACACAATCCTCATT
>NW_019525398.1:3008-4205 GCF_002814215.2 Seriola lalandi dorsalis | reverse complement strand
TGATGGATTCACTTCCAAACATGCAGATATTGTGAGACGCTGCATTACATGGAAACATTCAACACTGTAATAATGACGTGTTGACTGTGCAGAGGAAACAATGTTTGGAGCTACTTTTAGCCACTGAAGATGAAAATGTCCTGACAGTTTGATGGAGCTCAGGATCATCCTGACAACAGCTGCTTTATTCCAGATGTTTTCACTTGAGAACTGTGTGTAATATATGAAGTTAACGGTGCTTTGGTACGTGTGTGAATGTGCACAGTAGTTCATCAACTTGGAGATGCACATTGTTCCTGCTGTTTGATGGCTACAGGTGTTTCATCAAGTCAAAGGGAAGAATGTAAACAGCTGTGGTCAACAAGCAGAGCATCAGAAAAAGTGTTTGAGGTTAGGCCATAGAATATTCAGGGCTAAAGTCCTAATGATCAGCTGGAATGATGTAATATTATATATTATATATCCTTCAAAGTAGTTTTTGGTCTGAGCAGACATGGGATCTTATGAATGGTGATGTCAGTTTCAGTGAGAACGATACAACTTCCTCCTCCAGAGATGATGGAACTGGACATGGTGTTTAACCTGAAAAGGTTCCCAGCAGCAGGGGCCCCTCACCATTCCACTGTGTCTGACTGAGGGCCTGTCTGTCCACAGGCCCCTGAGGTAGAGCACCAAAACAAACTGAAGGACTAAGTGTTGTTAGGGTGATGGTTGAAGGAAACCAGCTAGAAAGACGAGATGTTAGTGTGTTGCTTCACTGTCTAAAGAATCAGTCTTACAGTTAATTACACCAAACAAAAGTGTGGGACACAGAGACATGTGGTTTCAAAACAAAAGCCACTCTGAAAGCAGTAAAATCAGAAGGACAAAGACACAGTGTTAAAGCAGCGACCCTGAAGGGAACAGAGAGGAAGAGAGAACCAGAGCAGGGAGGTTAAAGCAGCTCCACTTGGAGCAGCTACAACAGTGAAATGCTGCTGAAACATCCAGGACTCAGGATTAATAATCTCATTCATTACATCAGTCACAGAAACTCTTATTTTAACTACATTTATCTCATACAACTTATTTTATTTAGATAGAATTTGAAAAGCAGGATTTGACTTGTGATGGAGTATTTTGATTTCAGTAAATACTGTTTCTTCATCACTACTGCTACATGGTATTACAGTACGCCTGGTGTGGAGCAGTGTGTGG
>NW_019525398.1:0-473 GCF_002814215.2 Seriola lalandi dorsalis | reverse complement strand
TAACTCCAGCCTCAACAGGACCCTCACATTTGGTTTCCTCAACATCAGATCACTGTCTAGTAAAGCATTACTAGTAAAGCACTTGATTGTTGAGCAGGAGCTGGATATGATTGGTCTCTGTGAAACATGGATGAAACCAAACGTTATCCTTCCTCTTAATGAAGCTTCCCCACCTGATGATACTAATGCACATGCTGCTGGAGCTACTGAGCCAGGTGGGGGTGTGGCATTAATCTATAAGTCAAATTTCACAGTAATATCTAAACTTGAAGTGACCTTTAACTCTGTGGAGGCTCTTGTATTGAAATCATCTCCATCAGTTGAGAATCTCCCTCTCCAGGAGACTAGGACCAGAATATTGACTTGAATAAGGCCTGTGATCCTCTAAGTAAAGCCTTTGTAGTGATGATTGACACTTTAGCTTTCAGCCAGTTTGTGGCTGAACCAACTCACTGCAGTGGTAACACTCTACA
>NW_019525397.1:25238-25750 GCF_002814215.2 Seriola lalandi dorsalis | reverse complement strand
TCTTAGAAGTTAGCATGCTAACCAGCTAGCTCTGATGCTGTCAGACTGTCTCGTCACTTTCCGATACTGAGTCACTGTAGCGTCCAGGCAGCCCTGAAGAGGTAACTGCTCAGAGGACGTATTATAACCCCTTGTCTTGTAAACACAGCGATGGCTGAAGCTCTTGGCAAGACTCGTAAGTAAACAGCTGTTGATGCTAACGTTAGCTATGTAGCAATAGCAAAACTTACAAGTAGTTCCTTTAAAATGTTAGTGGTTAAAAATCTGTAAACCAAACTTAACAACACAATAAAGTTTTAGTACAAAACTTGTGAAGACGACCATGTGACCCCGCAGACGTCATCAGTTCCTGTTCCTGTTCTTCTTCTGCTCTTTTTTTTTTACATTGTTCAGCCAAACACAACAAACGAAGCAGCTCAAAGGATCAGAGTTCTTCACCCTGAGGGGAACCACATTTCATCACAGACACTTCTGTCTGGACCGGAGCTACCCACAATGCCATGCTGCTGCTG
>NW_019525397.1:17972-20726 GCF_002814215.2 Seriola lalandi dorsalis | reverse complement strand
TGAACTGGGAGAAAATCTTCACATTCAAAAAGACAGAGCGACAGAGACAGACAGAGGACGGGGACAGGTGAGGTGGAGGTGAGGTCATGAATATTTAACCCCCCTTCCTGCAGGGCTGTGAAGGGGACACATGAAACTTTAATGAGCGCGCAGGTTAAATGGGACATTTTATGTCTGTAAATGAGACATCAGTGTTTCAGGTGAATATCAATAAGGACAGAGTCACTTTTCCTCCTGCAACTAAACTAAACACAGACGTGCTGGTTACTTCTGTCTCATCTACTGCAGCCTGACTTTACTCTGATGATTGATGCAAGAACATCAGTCTGATAATGATGATGAAAATACTGTAAAATGTGATTTATGCCCATATATATATATATATATGTTTACTTTATAATGATTAAATCATAATAAGACGCTTCAGCCGGAATCTGCCCAGACTCGGGCCGAGGACTCGGGCACAAGTCTCTCCCCACTGCAGCAGGTTATCGTACATAATGTAATATATGTAACTATATTTAATTTCCATATATGAAATATACATTTTAGTTGCTATGTAAAAATTATTTATGAAACCTGTTAGAAATTGGAACACTTTCATATATTGACATACAGTATATATCTAGCTTATATAAATGTATGTATGTTTGTTTATTTTGTAGATATATGTTACATAAATATATATCCACCCACAGCCTGTCAGTATATGTTGATATTATAAACACTCCAAAAGTCTGAGACACTATATAAATATATTACCATATTTTTATGTGAAATGTATTTGCATATTTTGCAATATTTTGTTATGTTCAGATAACATGTATTTAAAATACATGTATGGGTACATACATGTGTATAAAAGTATTTCTGCTACATATTAGCATGTAGTATTAGCATATAGTTAGCAGTTATAGTTCTTTATTTAACATAAATGTTCATATTTAAACATGTAAACTAGATAACTGTGTGTGTGTGTGTGTGTGTGTGTGTGTGTGTGTGTGTGTGTGTGTGTGTGTGGACAGCTGCAGTATTGAGATGCTGCTCACACACTCTGTTAACAGCTCCATCAGCTGCTGATGAACGTGACTCTAATGTGAATCAATGAGTTAAAGACTCGTCCAACAGAATCCAATCAGACAACAGGAAACGTGTCCAGATAAAGGACACACACACGCGAACACACACACACACACACACAGGCAGGAGTGTGCTGTCTTCTTCATCACATCATCATCCCACCTCCCACGGTATGAACCACATTGTGCTGAAGGGCTGTGGATGAAACTGGCTGATGTTCCTGCACAGGTGATAATGAGGTGAATTTGAGGGGAGCAGGTTCACGGTCTGAGAGATTCACTGACTTTGGGAAACTCAAGTGAAAGAATAAAAGTCTCTAATGTAGAAGTTTCTCCTCTCCTCTAAACTCCAGAGGCTCCCGGCACTGTTAATTGATGAGTAAGACAAAAGCCATTTCCCAAACGAGAGCGGACGAGAGTAGATCCAGACAGGCGTAATGAGTGTGTGAAGCTAGGACCATTACAGCTGCACAACAACAGGCTTCATTAACTGCAGCGATTGGCTTTTCCAGAGGCCTGTGGTCACCGGCTGATTGCTGCAGGACATTAAGCAGAACCTCCGACTCCATTAAACAAAGTTTCTCTCAAAAACAAAACACAGCTTCCTCCTTAAGCAAACGCCTGACACAGGTCGACCCTCCCTCCACTGCAACATCGCTGGCTTCAAGGCCACACTGGATTAGAAACACTAAGTATCTTCACTGTTGTGTTCAAACCTCACACTGTAAAACACAAATCGTAAAAATGTAAAGTAAAATATCACAATTCAAATAAAGTGTAGAAACAATACATTTACGGAAAGTTTCATTAATATTTCTACAGAGAAAATCTGTTATTTTACAGATTTCTTCTAATTTATTCTGATCAAACTCCTTCAATAAAGTGACGCCACTAAAGTTTCTGCAGAGAAACTTTTTCCTAATAATAAAATTAAGTGTCAATCAATGAAATATTCACACAAGCTTAATATTGGAAAGTAAACCTTTTGTTTTGGAAGACAAAGTAAAAAATACTGTGTAAAACATTACAATCAAAATATAAAAAAATATATATAATAAACTGAAGAAATGCAAATGAAACAGTTAAGTCTCTGTATGTCGTCCTTCAACTCAAGTGGGGTTGGAAACTTAATTGGAGCAGGTAAAGACTTCTCTCTGGAGACTCGGACTCGGACTCGGACTCGGACTCAGGTGATGCGGATTGTTCTGGCTTGACTCTGACTCGTCTTTGGGGACTTGGACTTGTCCTGGGACTCGAACACTGAGGACTCGTTACTGGATTACAACACTGCTGTTTGGTCTGGGGGCTGGTGACTTGACCAAAGATCATTTGTTAGACAAAGAGGCGCCACTCTGACGTCATGAGTGGATTGTGTAGAGGTTTTCAGTTCTAGTTATTTCTAACTTACAGTTGTTGACAACTGAAGCTACTTGAATTTAAAAATGACTCAGATTCATCAGACCTCACAGATCAAACTGTAGACGACGGGGACAGGAGATGGAGTCTCTGAGCTCGCTGTGTTTCCTCCTCCGTCAGGCAGCTGGTGGAGATTCAGTGGACGTAATCAGTTTTGTTAATTCCATTACGGTTAATGGAGCGTGAACCATCATCCAAACATCTACACAACTCAGAGGAACAAGAGAGACTCGCAAAAACCAGCGTCGACTCCTCTAAT
>NW_019525397.1:15697-17730 GCF_002814215.2 Seriola lalandi dorsalis | reverse complement strand
GAGAGAGAGCGAGAGAGAGAGAGAGAGAGAGAGAGAGAGAAAGAGAGAGAGAGAGAGAGAGAGAGAGAGAGAGAGAGAGAGAGAGAGCGAGAGAGAGAGAGAGAGAGCGAGCAAGAGAGAAAGAGAGACAGAGCGAGAGAGAGAGAGAGCGAGCGAGAGAGAGAGCGAGCGAGAGAGAGAGAGAGAGAGAGAGAGAGAGAGAGAGAGCGAGCGCCTCCTGCTGTGTACAAACAAACAAATGGCGACATTTGTGTCAATGTTTAAATGATGTTTGTGGTTTTTCATACATAATGTTCATGTTTCCTCCTTTGATTTCAGAGAAATCCCTCCTGACCATCAGACTTCAGATGAGATTGTTAATATGCGAGTTGTATGAAGGTGATCCATTAGTTTAAAAAATAAAAAATACTTTCATCTCTCCAATTGTGATTTGTGTCAGGCCCATCAATTTGAAATTAATTGTCAATAATCAAACCTTTTGAAAATTATTTAACATTTATGTTGCAGTTCAAGTAAGAGCGGCATCAAAAATTGAAAATAAAGTTAATCTTATGTATAAATACAAGTAGGTGGGCGATATGGCAAAAATATCATATCACGATTTTTTTTAAAATAAAATCACGATTTCGATTTTATCACGATCTTAAATTGGAAAAAGAAAAACAGACAAAGAACATTTCTTAACACATTTTATTTCAAATAGTCGCATTTTTGCCTGCATGTGCAAACTATCTAAAGTTTAAGGTAAACAACAACAACATTCTAATAAAGTTCACTCTTGCAGAAATAGTAGCAGGAAGTAAAATATCAATCAAAGACATTACTGACAGTCATTTCTGTGCAAACTTTGCCGCTACACACAAACAAGGAGGCGGGTAGGAAAACGCGTCACTGCCCGTAATTCACTATGATTGGTCGGTCAGGTTGACGACGTCAATACGTCTGGTGCGTCGGTGCATCAGCATAGAACTGCAATTTATAGAATGTGCCCTAGACGATCCCACGATCTCTGCAGTTTGAAAGATCGTCTTCACGTTGTAATCCTTCACGATCTCGTATCGTCATATCGCCCAAACCTAAATACAAGTTTGTATGGATCAAAATGACTCATGATGAAGCAAGATGACAGATGACTTGTCTGACAGAGCGAAGTGCGCCTGTGTGTAGAAATACAGTAGTTTAACAGCCTAAAGGTGTGTTTGATCCCGTCACCAGCAGCTCATCACTCAGCTTGTGGACCGATGCTCCTGCTGCTCCTCGACAGTGAGAGCTGACCTGCATCTACTGCAGGTAAAACACTGATTATAAATAACTGAACTGTCACTTTAAGCCAAACAGAAATTCTGTGTTTAGAGTCTGAGTCATGTTCACTCTGGCAAAATGTAGTAAAGTTAAAAATAACACAACATAAACTGCAGTGATGTTGCTGATGTTCTCGGTGAGAGCTGCACCAGCTCAGAGAGACTCCACACCACGACTGGTTCAAGCAGGTTTGAGGTTGAGGGTTAAAATCCCGTTGTTGAGTTTGTGATATTTCTGCATTAGACCGACAGTTTAACAAGAAACTTCAGTTTCTCTCCACAGCAGAGTCACTGTCCAATCGTCTTCAACTGAACTAAATTAAAAAATGTGTTTGGACTTTAAACATAAATGAGCAACTGTGTTCTGTGTTGGTGTTTTCCACTAATCCCAATGTCCACGTCATGAAATCACTATATATACAGTGTGTGTTTGTTGTATTAGTGTGTTACTCACGTCTCCTGGAAATCCCTGCACCTGAAAATGCTGCGTCCAAGAGAAACATCATCACTGTGGTTCCTTTAACTGTTCAATTCAACTTTATCTCACTTCACAGAGTCAGATCAAGACTTTACAGGATTATAGGGAGAACCCAAACAGTTCCTCCATGAGCTGCACTCGGTGACAAAGGAGAGGAGAAACTCCAACAGAACCAGACTCGGGGACGGGGGAGGTCTGGAGGTCTGGAGGTCTGGAGAGAGAGATTTCAGTTCACTGCAGGTGTGAACTGAAAT
>NW_019525397.1:6240-15513 GCF_002814215.2 Seriola lalandi dorsalis | reverse complement strand
TCACTGGTGGATTTTTGCTCTGATTTCCGAACAAACTAAAAGTGGAACATTCCCAGACGACAGGTCACAACTCCAAACTCCAATCAGGAAAAACGGAAATAACAGAAAACATTGATTCCACATCGATTGTAAATCAGTCCTGAGTGTCTCCAGTAGCTACAGCTCCAAATCATTACTGTCCACTGATGAGAACTTTTCTGACAAATTTATCCCAAGAATAATGATCAAGAGCCGTGACATTAGATATTCAGATGTATTGATAAAATCTACCTTTAATATTTGTTTTCCTGCAGGTTGGAACTCGGGTGATTCTCAGCTGTTTTTACGATGCAGGAAGCAGCAGCAGGCCGGTCCATGTGGTTTTAGATCCAGTACAAGAACCAGGAGTAGACCGCACCAGCTCAGACTGACCTTCAGACCAGGGACCGAACCAGGGACCGAACTGAGGTCCTGAGTCCTGCTCGTTTCTGTGACTCTTTCTGGTTAAAACATCTGATTAGTTTCTCCTCTGATGTGTCGATGGTAGAAATAAACAATCATCTGTCACCACGTATGCATAGACTGTCTTAAGCCCCATATTAATACAATCATAAAGAAAATACATTATATCGCTCTGACTGTTTTTATCCTGCAGCATTATCATCAATCAAGACAGATTCTCCATGACAACACGAGACATGTTCACCCTGATGACACTGAGTCTGTGTTCTGAAAATTATATATATATATATATATATATATATATATACACACACACACACACACAGATCAAAAATATAAATGCACCATTTGTTTCTGCTTCCATTTTTCATGATTTGAAATAAAAGATTGAAGACTTTTCACACACAGGGTTTATGTCTCTTAAAATTTCTTCAAATGTTTAAATCCCTGTTAATGAGCACGTCTCCTTCAAGATAATCCATCCACCTGACAGGTGAACTGAGCCAGAACTCCACAGTTCAGCGTCTGATAAATGTCACCAAAATACAATTGCACATTTTGAAGTGGCCTTTTATTGTGGAGACAAGGATTCAAACATTTATGAACCAGATTTGAGAGAACTTCCTGCATTTAGAAATCTTTGCTTTTATTTCAACGTGAAAAATTGAATCAAGAACAAAAGTGTCTAAAGCTTCACACAGTGACGAGTTTCTAACGACTCGAGCCCAGACAGTCGTATGAAAGTTGGTCAGGTAAGGGTTAAAAAGCTGTATTGATTACATGTGGGTTTAATGCAACAGGCTGATGTGAGACGTTTGAGTTTGTTGGATAACTCAGTTTCCAGGTCACAATCACCCTGGTTTCGCTACAGACTGCACGTTCACTCATGGTTTAGATTTAAGATTTATTGGAGCCACATACTTTCATTAAAATCCAGACAAGTGCCACAAATATTACAATATATACAAAATGTTTTTCTATTTACAGCAGACATGGAGCTCAGCATCTTCAACACCGAATAAAACCTGGGGAGTGAGGCCTCCCGTCAGTGTCCGAACATCTCCTGCGAGGCGTAGGTCATGTAGAGGAAGCCGTCCTCGTCCTGGTGGTCTTTGTACACCTGAGCCATGGTCAGAGACATGCTGGCCAGACCGCTGTTGTTGATGAGCAGGTAGAAGGCCTGAGTGGGCAGCAGAGCCATCCTGTTCCTGGGGGGGGGGCACAAGACAAAGGGCTGTTATTAGTGAGAGCTGCTGCAGCTCACGTGTCATCAGCTGTTGTCTGTAATGAGCGTCACAGCATCAGCTCATAAACTGCAGCAGATAAATTATATTTCAAAACGTGGGATTTGAAAAATTCCCTTAAGCCACTGGAAATTTCAAAAGTCCGCCATTTTAGAAGATGGCCGCCATTTCCAGCATAGGAAACATTTTACACACTGACAGATTTTAATTATTTCGCAACTGAATCTGTTTTTAACTATGTAGATGTCAAATTCACAATTCTCCATGTCAATTAAATATTTGAAATTATTAAAATGATTTTATGCTGACGAGGTTTCTGGCCGGTCCCTCACTACGACTTTTCAAATCAGCAGGACTTTGTAAAATCTACGTAAAAAGTTAATGTTAAACAGGTTTCATTTTTCACAGTGAACTAAACTTTGCCTACGTCGTTTGACTGAATTGTTCAAATGGGAAATTGTGGGTTAATTTATTGTAAAAAAAAAAAAAAAAACATCCTCTGGCCAGAAATAGCGGCCATCTTGAATTTGAGATTTAACGTGTTTAAAGGAGGTTTTGTTTAGTTCTTTTACGGAAACCAGCAGCTGTCTGCTGAGCCAGATGTCAGTTTACAGATTTAAATCCATCTGTGTACTCTTGAAGGACACTTATCCCACAATGCACTGCAGGAAGAAAAGGAGGCTCCGTTCACAGCTTTAAAAACTGGGGGTCACGTCGAGTTTCAGACGGGTCACAGTCAATGAGACGACTGATCCGACCTTCTACACAAAGATAAAACCCCTGAACAAGCAGCAGCCAGATTTTAAATGTCGGTGAAACGCAGGAAAGAATCTTTAATATCTTCACGTGTCTGAAGCAGCAGCGACGAGAACGTGACTGAACTTTGCCTTTAACTCATAAGGATAAAACGTGAATCCACCTCGTCCCGTCGTCACTGCGTCTGTGAGCGGTCGTCATGTGACACGTCACGCAGATGCTCCACAGAAATGACTGATTTATTGGCCAGAAAACAAAAGGCAGAGAAATCTGCCGTCTGACCCGGCGTCACACTGACACAGTTGTGTAAGAGTTTGCTGCGTGACAATCAGGGACTGTCCGGTTTCTGCTGCGTAATCATGAGCCACAGGAAGCATCTGAGAAATGTGAGGAAGCAGCAGGACGAGAATCTGAGCGGCGTTCAACAGCAGAGCTTTCACTCTCCGCTCCGTTTCATCATGACATGAGAATATAAACAAGACTTTAATTAACATCCTTCTGTTTAAGACAAATTAAAGGATCTGAATTCAGATTCTCTCCTTTAACGTTCGACTTTCAGCAGCTTTAAAGTCAGAAAAGACGTTTAGTTCTTGAGCTGAAACAATTAGTTGATTCTTTGAATTTGTTCCGATAGTAAATAAAAATGGGACAAAACAAGCAACTCAGGCATTTACTCTACATGTAAATACTATTTCACTCATGTTGCTCAAATCTCCCAGTAAAGTTTGTTTTCACAAGAGATTTGAAGAATCTCATAAAACTTCAGTTGTTCAGCGTTTGGAGCAGAAGATCTGCTCAGTGTGTAAAACACTCAGCACCTTCAGTACTGAAGGAATCAAACCAGAACTCCCTCAGACCTCAAAGGGTTAAAGATTTATCAGCTGCAGTTGCACAAAATATCCAGTTTTTAATATAAATAAAAATCTATTTCACACTTTTTTCTTTTTAATAAATTGTATTTGTCACTTTGTCTTTGTGAAGCACTTTTTGAATTCAGATTTTTAAAAGTGCTTTATAAATAAACTTAATAATAAACTACCATCATCATCATCATCATCATCAATAACCGTCACTGATGCTTCAGCAGCATTTCACTGCTGCAGCTGCTGTAATTCACTAAATTAAGTCTCAGTTAGAAACATGTTTCCATCACTAAACAAAAGGCACGAGCCTCCTGCTTCACGCAGGTAAACTCACGGTGCAGAGGACAGAGACAGAGACAGAGACAGAGACAGACTTTACCTGATGATGGTGACGAACTGAGTCATGGTGAGTTCATGCGGCACCAGGAACTTGGTCTTGTCCAGCGGAGGCAGATACTTCTCCCGCTCATACCGTTCGATGATCACCTGCCAGCCGCCGGGCAACAGGTGAGAGCCAATAAACAAACAAGGATCACCTTTATTGATTCATTATTGGTGATTTCCTGTCAGACTTACCGGGATTTTGTTGGGGAACTTGGACCTGATCCCCGCCACTTCTTGTTTCCTGATAGCTGCAGAAGAAGAACAGAGAAACTCTTTAAACCCAGTTAGTGACAGAGAGCGTCAGTATCGAGCTGCACAGACATTTACCGAAGCTCTTCCTCTGTTTGAACGGTTTGTTCTGCAGCTGGAGTTTGTCAAACGGAGGCATGATGAGCGCGGTGCGGAGCGGGAACATGTGCCGGCAGCAGCAGTTAAATACAGAGGAGGGGCGGCTGTGGCGCATCAGCTGATTAGCACGCGGTCACGACGTGAATCATCTGTGGTTTAATCAGGTTAGAGCCGCAGCGTGGAGCTCAACCTGAGGGGCCGCGCACAGGGGCCCCTGCAGGGCCGGCCACAGCAGTGACCCCCCCCCCCCCAGCTGCAGTTCCTCTAATGGCCGCTAGAATCTGGGTGCAGATGCCCTGAAACCCATGTTTGTATTTGATGTACTAAAGCGTTAAATGAATATCAGGTTTCAGTAGCTACACACAACATCTGCAGTACTGATGTGAAGTTGTACTGTTTTACCTTCTGTCACAGCTCCAGGTGGAGTCCAGGTGGGGTCCAGGTGATGTCCAGGTGATGTCCAGGTGGAGGCCAGGTGGAGTCCAGGTGGAGTCCAGGTGGGGTCCAGGTGGGGTCCAGGTGGAGTCCAGGTGGGGTCCAGGTGGAGTCCAGGTGGAGTCCAGGTGGGGTCCAGGTGGAGTCCAGGTGATGTCCAGGTGGAGTCTGATGTGGCCCCATGATAAACCAGGATGACGCCGCTTTGTTGTGGACAACTATTTTTGGAAGAAGTTGTTATTTGTTTGTTTGTCTTTTTGTTGTTCAACTCTTAAACTGATAGAAACACATAAATAACTACCAACTCGCCCAGTAATTAATTAGTAATTAACCAGTAATTAACTTGAACCTGATTCACACAGAATGTTGAAGTTGTGACACTCGCTGTCTCTGATTGGATAATTCCGCTGCCGTTCATCTGACCATCCAATGACGTGAGAAATGTCTCCTTACAGGTGTGTCAAGCTACTTAATGTTAACTGTGGTAATACCGGTAATTAAATGATTGTGCCTTCAAAATAAAAGGTTTCTTAAATAAATCAAAGTCTTCCATTTAGAGGATCTAGTTTTTTTCCATCTTCAACAACTGAGGACAAGAACAATCTGCTGAAGAAGACTGTGAGATGCCCCTGAAAAAGCTAGTAAGTTGACTTTGAGTTAAGTATTTTTTAAGTTTAACAGCAGGTTGAAAAGAAGACATTTAATAATTCATGAGTGAATCAGTGTAAAATAATAATACTCTGTTGTTGTTGTTGTTGTTGTTGTTATAATATTATAAATAAACAGATAATAATAGAACAGACTTAATAGATTTGTTGTGTCATCATTGTTGAATTTTAATATCAACGTTGTGTGTGTCGACCTGACTAGATGTGTGTTAATGAGTGTGTATAAGTGTCATTGTACATGTGCATAAATCTGATTATGTGAATTACAATACATTAGTTCTGATTTACTACAAATAAATGCTTTAATCCTGCTTTGGTGCATACCTGGCTGTTGTATTATGAAAGTCCAGACCGGAAGTCCCGGGCTTGTGTTGGTGACGTTGGCTCGACGTTTGGCTCACCGTTTGACAGCTGGCCCAGAGAGGAGTAGTGCTGCCCAGCGGAGAGGACCGTTGATGGACTACACTTCCCTCCTGAGGATATTTTACCGAAGCGGTTGAGAGCACCGGACCGAGCCCGAACCACATCGCCCCGGTCCGGCCATGGACGAGCAGGCGGGCCCCGGTGTCTTCTTCAACAACAACAGCAGCAACTCGGGTCCGGCCGGCGGTGGGAATATTAAAGCTCCGCAGCCTAGCGACGGTGGCGGCGGAGAGGCGGCCAGGGCTCAGTTCAGCATCCCGGGGATTTTACACTTTCTCCAGCACGAGTGGGCCCGCTTCGAGGTGGAGAGGGCGCAGTGGGAGGTCGAGAGGGCCGAGTTGCAGGTAAGCAGCCTCAGTCACTGAGGTGTCCATTGTCGGACATTGTTTTGTTTGCTAGCTAAAGCTGAATCCTGAACACAGAGAACGTCCATCCAAACCGCATTAACGAATGTGTAAAGTTAGAGTTTCGTCGCTTATCGGCGAATATACATCCATGATAAAGTAACAGATACAACTTAGTTTAAGCGGGAAAAATCCAGTATGTAATTCGGCGTTGGTATGATCCAGTAAACAGCTCAACTTTTGATAATATTTCTACTTTTCACTGCCGCTTCGCGCTGTTTGCTGCTGCCCTGCGGGGAGTGTTGTTGAACACACGGAGTGACGCACATTCAGACTGTCGTGTAAAGTTCTGCTGTGAGACGGGCTGCTGTGCTGATAAGTACGATGCCGAATTAAAGGGCAGGTCCATGTTGATCCAGAAAAGGTGTTAAATACTGTTCCTGTTGTTTGTTTGTCAACGTCAACGTCCGATGACCTAGAATCTCCTACTTTTTAAATGGTGGTTTGGTTTAATGTTGTCCTCGCCGGGCTCGAACCTGCGCTCCTTGCTAACCAGGTTAGCTGTGGTTGACATGTCAGTGGAGTGTGTGGTGTTAGCTTGTGTGGTGTTAGCTTGTGTGGTGTTAGCTTGTGTGGTGTTAGCTTGTGTGGTTGTGAGTAACACAACCGCGCCAACGTGTCCTCGTTTTCACCGCTGACCGTCATTTACCTGTGCAGCGCGAAAGAACCGTGTGTCTCCATTATCGGACAGGCAGCTAAGCCCGTTTGGCGCTAATACGCTCAGTCGCTCTGTCAGTGTCTGATTTTGTTTGTGTGTTTTTCCGGCATCATTTCATCACCCACTGACCACAAACAAGACACACCGGACCCCCTGTAGCCCAGACACGGCCATGACGTTCCGTCTCCTCGGTGTCAGACGGCTCGTCCTGCTGGAATGTGTCCGGTAATGGACGTGGAGCCGCTCTCTGTCCGATAACGGACGCAGAGACCGTGCATTTTCCGTGTAGTGCGTGATCCGGTTGAGTCTGGAAACGTTGGTGTTGCTGATGTACCAGCTCCAAGTGTAAATCCGGATCCCTTCAGTCCGGATCACAGAGCTCCGGTCAGTCCGGGTCGGTCCGGATCACAGGCCGCGACATAATGAACGGATCTGACTAAATGCACATTGTTTTGTTTTTTAAATAAAAGTTATTTGTTCTCACATTTAAAAACATCTGTTTTCAACATTCAGTGACAGAAAGACGGTCGTTGTTAGAATTAAAAATAATTTCAAAAGTAAATAATTTCATCAATTTTTATATTTTTTTGGTAGCTTGGCAACGGAAATGTGTCACTTGGCGCCAAATATCTGATCCCGTTTAAACTGATTCACTGATTCTGTGATCAAATCGTTTTTGTAGGTATTGATACATATTGATCTTGATATTGATTTTGGTAAATCCAAGCAGTGGTCTTAGATCCGACACTTCCACTGATGGAGATCTGACGTCACTCAGAGAAACGAATCAACCAATCAGAACGGGGCATGAAGTGACCCTGCAGGCACCCGTAGATGCAGTGCACACAGTGTTAAAATTAATATTGAATCTAATTTCCCCTGCCACAGTTTAACGCATATAACCGCTTATAACCATGAGAGCAACACCAACACAGAGGCGCGTCATTTAGCTCGGTTTCTTATCCCGCTGCTTTTTATGGTTGTAAATTGAACTTTTGTAGAGAGAGAGAGAGAGAGAGAGAGTGAGAGAGAAAGAGAGAGAGAGAGAGAGAGAGAGAAAGAGAGAGAGAGAGAGTGAGCGATGAAGGCCATGAACAGCTGTTTCTAGATTTCGACTGAGTATCGTAATTGCTCTGGTTATTAAACGTAAATTATTAACACCTTATCTGTGATGACAATTGTGCTTTAACGTAGCCATAAAATGAATTTGTCATCTTACAGTCATCACTCAGGTCATCCATGAGAGAGAGAGAGAGAGAGGGAGAGGGAGAGGGAGAGAGAGAGAGAGGGAGAGAGAGAGAGAGAGAGAGAGAGGTGAACTCTCTAAACACTAAAGTGATGGATAGTTTCTCAGTGAACTTCACCCAAAGAGGAAGAACCTGAATCAGATCAGGACCTCTGTGTGTGTGTGTGTGTGTGTGTGTGTGTGTGTGTGTGTGTGTGTGTGTGTGTGTCCCAACACCTGTTCCATTGAATTTAATCCAACTTTATTGTGAAAAACCAGCGTCAGACAGGAAAGACAGGTGCGTCAGGGTTCATTAGACAACATCAGGGCAGGTGCTTCTTTCAGAGTCACATCTCAGCCTCTTTGTTTCCTACTTACACAACACCAAATACCTGTTATTACACGTTCTCACGTGATGTACTGTAACATGAAATACACAGTGACAGCTGTTTTACAAACTCCAGACACTCCCAACCCAAACACCAGCACCTGAAACACAATATCACTAGTCTGACTTTACACAAACTGCTGTGTGAACCTAAATTATATTAAAACATATGTAACAGAAATAATTTACCAAATATGAATCTGCTTAAAGACATTCCCATCATCCTCAGCTGTTCTCTGTGCTGAGTGCCACTTAACAAATTTTGCATTTTGAAATCGATGAAGGATTTAAAGTTCCATATTTTACTTTTTATCTGGTGTTTTATTTTGAAGTGTTGATCCATCAGAAGATATAAAAACCATCTCAGTGTAGTTTTACATCTCCTCTCTCAGGCTTCTCTCTGGAGCTCCAGTAACAACAGGTCTGTGATCCAATCAGAAGAGAGGAGGCTCTGAGCCTCTCTTCTGATTGGCTGACTGTGGCTGCTTTGTTGTGACATCACAAAGTTCCAGAAGTCCTGACGGCTGGTTTTAAGGCTCAGTTTCTGAATACAGGCTGTGTGCATTTCTCTGTGGACTGAGGCTTTGATACTTTCACAGTATTAATACAGAAGCTAGAGCTGATCTATAATCACACTACACATGGACACAGACCTTTACACTGGAGGAGCTTTAAGTGTCTCTAACTACAGTTCTCCGTCACTGATCTTACTGCCCCCCCCACAGTGTGATATACTGTGGACCTGAAGGATCACAGTGTGTGGGAGTCTGTTACACACTGCAGCGTATAAGCTCAGTGTGGTCTCACAAAATGACTGTTATGTTACATAAGACAGAGTCATCAGCTGACCTGTGGCGTGATGACAGAGCATCCATACAGGGAATCACTTCCTGTGAGTTAATGATGTGCGGCTGTATGTGGCCTTTGTGCAGCATTTACCTTCAGCACAGCCTCCGTGTCTCTGGGCTGGTTCAGGGGTTTTGTGGAGGAGGAGCTGGAGGAGGTGGAGGAGGAGGAGGAGGTGGAGGAGGTGGAG
>NW_019525397.1:3598-5143 GCF_002814215.2 Seriola lalandi dorsalis | reverse complement strand
ATCCAGTTCCTGACAGTTGTGTTCCTCACTGATGTGCAGGAAGAAATAATCATAGAGAAGTTTTCAGTCTGTGATTTTAGAGCTGCAAATCATGATTCTTCAAATTATTGATTAATCTACTGATTAAACTGTTTGGAGAAAATAGAAAAGAAAAGAAAAATACATTTCCCAGAGTTTCTTTTGTTTTTATCCAGTAAATTCTGATGAACGTGGAAACTTTGAGTTTCTGTTTGAAAACCAATGAATCAAATAGTTGCTGATTAATTTTCTGTTGATCAACTAATCAGTTTGTCAACTAAACCAATCAGCGCCACTCAGCTAAACAAACACATTGTGACACAAATGAACAGGAAACTTTGTTGTTGTGGATTTAGTTCGTATGTTTTCATATGGAACCCCAGTTCTGTCTGATAGTTGACCCAGGTGTGACCCAGGTGTGTGTGAGGTATTGATGAAAAGATCAGTCAATTAATTAATTAGTTGGTTGACAGAAAATAAACCAATCACAATTAAATCATTGATAATGATCTGTTTATTTATTTTTACTTCTCCTAACAAATCACTTGTTGGTCCTCTTTAAAGAGACATTAAATTTGATAAACACCCCCCCCCCATTACCGTCGGTCAATTACACGCTATTGGGGGGGGGGCTGGGACGTGGCGTTAAGATGAAGTCATGCGTGAGCTTTGTAAAGGGTACACTCTCGCTGCTGCAGTTCAGGAGGATGTTTGCCGCTCAGCTTCCTTCCTCTCCCGCCTCGGCTATAAATACGCCGCGGCGAGGACGGCGAGCGGCCGAGCAGACGTAGGAGAGGAGAGACGACGACCACACTGGGATCAGCTGGTAGAGCTGAAGTTCGGATTCATCTGCTCTTATATGTTTCACATGAAAGACGTCAGAATGAAATATTGAATATACTGAAAGCACTAACAGTTAAAGTTATTATCACAGAAGTTATTACTTTACTGTTGGAGCTGGTTTTAACTACTTTAAATACAGTTGTGGTCCTGTGGTTCTCAACCTAGGGGTCGGGCCCCTCCAGAGGGTCACTTGTAACTTGGTTAAATCTTGAACAGTGCGTCGTATTTAACCAGTTTATCGTATGTTTGTTCATGTGAAACGTAACTACAGCTGAGCTCAGGTAACTCCGCCTCACCTGGACTTCATTCGTTTGTGCATCAGAAAAACAACACGTTTGACGAGCGCCGGGATACAATACAGCCACAACCAAACGTCTGGCTCAACCTCGTGACCAGCAACGTGTGAAGAGGACGTCACACCTGAAGCTTAGTTCAAGCTAAATCATTTAATTACAAACGACAACAAGAAGAAGAATCAGACCTCCATCCTCAGGAAGAACTAGACTCACCTCCTCATGGTCGTATCCCTCCGCCACTCAGACTATTTCCAGGTCACATCCCTGTTTGTCCAGAGTCAGAGAAAATATAAAATATGAACCATTGATCACACTGACCTTTGACCTATAGCCGCCAAAATCTAATCAGTTCATCCTTGAGTCCAGGTGAATGTTTGTGCCAAATGTG
>NW_019525397.1:2515-3062 GCF_002814215.2 Seriola lalandi dorsalis | reverse complement strand
ATTATCATCATCATCACCATCTTCATTATCATCATCATCATTATCATTATCATCATCATCACCATCTTCATCACCATCATTATCATCATCATCACCATCTTCATTATCATCATCATCATTATCATTATCATCATCATCACCATCTTCATCACCATCATTATCATCATCATCACCATCTTCATTATCATCATCATCATTATCATTATCATCATCATCACCATCTTCATCAGCATCATCATTATCATCTTCATCACCATCTTCATCACCATCATTATCATCTTCATCACCATCATTATCATCTTCATCACCATCATCATCACCATCATTATCATCTTCATCACTGCTGCACTAATCCTCCTGCTTTTATCTGTTTCCACTGCTTTGTTTTTTCAGCCTGTTTCTTTCACTAATTAAATGATGTTTACACACACACACACACACACACACACACACACACACAGAGCAGCTGAACACATTTGTCTGTGTGTGTGTGTGTGTGTGTGTGTGTGTGTGTGTGTGTGTGTGTGTGTGTGTGTGTGTGTGTGTG
>NW_019525397.1:0-562 GCF_002814215.2 Seriola lalandi dorsalis | reverse complement strand
GATGATGATGATGATGATGATGATGATGGATAATAACAGTGATTCCCCAGAGTGAAGTCACAGCTGCTGAGACTGAAGCAGCTCAAAGTGTCTGTGTGTTGAACCGCTGGTTAGAGTTTACTGAATGTTTGACGTCAGACGTGTTGGAGTCAAGCTTCAAGTCCCATTTACTTGAATGAAGTCAAAGAAACTGCAGACGTGGTGACTTCCTGTTTCTTATGGTATCACTGATTGATTGATTGATTGAGTGTTTGGGTGATGTCCTGCTGAACATCTGCTCAGCTGGTCATCTCTATTGCTGTGATCTGGATTCTGCTGCTGATGGGTTTTTGTTGCCCCACCACAGATTTAGTCACAGTCCTGTTTTCAGTCCTCCAGCACGAGGAACTGACTGATGGTGTTCGATCGTCCGACTCGACAGCTCTGCTCTTCCAGGCTTCACGTTGTTCTAATTAAAGTACCGTCGCCTTCAGATGAGCAGTCGTGTCGTCGGCGCTCCCAAAGGGGAAGAAGGCAGCGAGCCGGGGCCTCCGTCACGCCGCTGTCGCTGCTCATCCTAAAG
>NW_019525396.1:89494-91681 GCF_002814215.2 Seriola lalandi dorsalis | reverse complement strand
ACGACTTTTTATGCCTTAAAATATTATGACATTTTTTGACATTTAATGCCTTACTATACTATGACGTTTTTTTGCCTTACTATACTATGACTTTTTTATGACTTTTTATGCCTTAAAATATTATGACATTTTTTTTACATTTTTTGCCTTACTATACTATGACATTTTTCTTTCCTTATGATACTATGACGTTTTTATGACTTTTTATGCCTTAAAATATTATGACGTTTTTTATCTTGCTATACTATGACTTTTTTATGACTTTTTATGCCTTACTGTACAATGACTTTTTTTTTTACTTTTTATGCCTTACTATACTATGACGTTTTTTTTTGCCTTACTACATTATGAAGTTTTTATGACTTTTTTTGCTTTACTATATTATGACACTTTGTGACTTTTTATTCCTTACTATACTATGACTTTTTTTGCCCTACTATACTATAATTTTACTATGAATTTTTATGCCTTACTGTACTATGACATTTTTTGATTTTTTATGCTTTACTATACTATGACGTTTTTTTGCCTTACTATACTAGGACATTTTTTTGCCTTATTATACTATGACGTTTTTATGACTTTTTATGCCTTAAAATATTATGAAATTTTTTGTCATTTTATGCCTTACTATACTATGACGTTTTTTTGCCTTACTATACTATGACTTTTTTATGACTTTTTATGCCTTACTGTACAATGACTTTTTTTTTACTTTTTATGGCTTACCATACTATGACTATTATATGACGTTTTTTTGCCTTACTATACTATGACATTTTTATGACTTTTTATGCCTTAAAATATTATGACGTTTTTTACCTTACTATACTATGACTTTTTTATGACTTTTTATGCCTTACTGTACAATTACTTTTTTTTTACTTTTTATGTCTTAGTATACTATGACGTTTTTACGACTTTTTATGCCTTAAAATATTTTGACATTTTATGACATTTTATGCCTTACTATACTATGACCTTTTTTTGCCTTACTATACTATGACGTTTTTATGACTTTTTATGCCTTACTATACTATGACGTTTTTTTGCCTTACTATAATATGATTTTTTTATGACTTTTTATGCCTTACTGTACTATGACATTTTTTGACTTTTTATGCCTTACTATACTATGACGTTTTTTTTGCCTTACTACACTATGACGTTTTTATGAATTTTTATACCTTTCTATATTATGACTTTTTTTGACTTTTTATGCCTTACTATACTATGACTTTTATATGACGTTTTTTTGCCTTACTATACTATGACATTTTTTTGCCTTACTATACTATGACGTTTTTATGACTTTTTATGCCCTAAAATATTATGACATTTTTTGACTTTTTATGCCTTACCATACTATGACATGTTTTTGCCTTATTATACTATGACGTTTTTATGAATTTTTATGCCTTAAAATATTATGACATTTTTTGACTTTTTATGCCTTACTATACTTTGACATTTTTTGCCTTACTATACTATGAAGTTTTTATGACTTTTTATGCCTTACTATATTATGAAATTTTTTGTCATTTTATGCCTTACTATACTATGACGTTTTTTTGACTTGCTATACTATGACTTTTTTATGACTTTTTATGCCTTACTATACTATGACGTTTTTTTGCCTTACTATACTATGACGTTTTTATGACTTTTTATGCCCTAAAATATTATGACATTTTTTGACATTTTATGCCTTACTATACTATGACGCTTTTTTGCCTTAATATACTATGACATTTTTTGCCCTTACTATACTATGACGTTTTTACGACTTTTTATGCCTTAAAATATTATGAAATTTTTTTTAAATTTTATGGCTTACTATTCTATGAAGTTTTTTTACCTTATTCTACTATGACGTTTTTATGACTTTTTATGCCTTACTATACTATGACGTTTTTTTGCCTTACTATACTATGACTTTTTTATGACTTTTTATGCCTTAAAATATTATGACATTTTTTGACATTTTATGCCTTACTATACTATGACTTTTTTATGAATTTTTATGCCTTACTGTACTATGACGTTTTTATGACTTTTTATGACTTAAAATATTATGACGTTTTTTGCCTCATTATACTATGACTTTTTTATGACTTTTTATGCCTTACTGTACAATGACTTTTTTTTTACTTTTTATGGCTTACTATACTATGACGTTTTTTTGCC
>NW_019525396.1:82770-86107 GCF_002814215.2 Seriola lalandi dorsalis | reverse complement strand
CATTTTTTGACTTTTTATGGCTTACTATACTATGACATTTTTTTGCCTTACTATACTATGACGTTTTTATGACGTTTTATGCCTTACTATACTATGACGTTTTTTGCCTTACTATACTATGACTTTTTTATGACTTTTTATGCCTTACTGTACAATGACTTTTTCTTACTTTTTATGTCTTACTATACTATAACTTTTATATGACGTTTTTTTGCCTTACTATACTATGACGTTTTTATGTCTTTTTATGCCTTACTATATTATGACATTTTTTTGTCTTACAATACTATGACGTTTTTATGACTTTTTATGCCTTATTATATTATGACTTTTTTTGACTTTTTATGCCTTACTATACTATGACGTTTTTTGCCTTACTATACTATGACGTTTTTATGACTTTTTATGCCTTACTATATTATGACATTTTTCGACTTTTTATGCCTTACTATACTATGACGTTTTTTTGCCTTACTATACTATGACGTTTTTATGACTTTTTATGACTTCCTATACTATGACGTTTTTTGCCTTACTATACTATGACTTTTTTATGACTTTTTATGCCTTACTGTACAATGACTTTTTTTTTACTTTTTATAGCTTACTATACTATGACGTTTTTTTGCCTTACTATACTATGACATTTTTTTGCCTTATCATACTATGACGTTTTTATGACTTTTTATCCCTTAAAATATTATGACATTTTTTTACATTTTATGCCTTACTATACTATGAAGTTTTTTTACCTTATTCTACTATGACGTTTTTATGACTTTTTATGTCTTACTATACTATGACGTTTTTTTGCCTTACAATACTATTACTTTTTTTTTAACTTTTTTTGCCTTATTATACTATGATGTTTTTATGACTTTTTATGCCTTACTGTACAATTACTTTTTTTTACTTTTTATGGCTTACTATACTATGACGTTTTTTTGCCTTACTATACTATTACTTTTTTTTTTACTTTTTATGCCTTACTATATTATGACATTTTTTGACTTTTTATGGCTTACTATACTATGACATTTTTTTGCCTTATTATACAATGATGTTTTTATGACTTTTTATGCCTTACTGTACAATTACTTATTTTTACTTTTTATGGCTTACTATACTATGACGTTTTTTTGCCTTACTATACTATGACATTTTTTTGCCTTATCATACTATGACGTTTTTATGACTTTTTATGCCTTAAAATATTATGACATTTTTTTACATTTTATGCCTTACTATACTATGAAGTTTTTTTTACCTTATTCTACTATGACGTTTTTATGACTTTTTATGCCTTACTATACTATGACGTTTTTTGGCCTTACTATACTATGACTTTTTTTTTAGTTTTTATGCCTTACTATACTATGACGTTTTTTGTCTTACTATACTATGACGTTTTTATGACTTTTTATGCCTTACTATACTATGACGTTTTTTGTCTTAATATACTATGACGTTTTTATGAATTTTTATGCCTTACTGTACTATGACATTTTTTGACTTTTTATGCTTTACTATACTATGACGTTTTTTTGCCTTACTATACTAGGACATTTTTTTGCCTTACTATACTATGATGTTTTTATGACTTTTTATGTCTTAAAATATTATGACATTTTTTTACATTTTATGCCTTACTATAATATGATGTTTTTTTACCTTACTATACTATGACGTTTTTATGACTTTTTATGCCTTACTATACTATGATGTTTTTTGCCTTACTATACTATGACTTTTTTATGACTTTTTATGCCTTACTGTACAATGACTTTTTTTTTACTTTCTATGGCTTACTATACTATGACGTTTTTTTGCCTTACCATACTATGACGTTTTTTTGCCTTATCATACTATGACGTTTTTATGACTTTTTATGCCTTACTATATTATGAAATTTTTTGATTTTTATGCCTCACTATAATATGACTTTTTTTTGCCTTACTATACTATGACTTTTTTATGAATTTTTATGCCTTAATGTTCTATGACATTTTTTGACTTTTTATGCTTTACTATATTATGACATTTTTTGACTTTTTATGCCTTACTATACTATGACTCTTTTTTGCCTTACTATACTATGACTTTTTTATGAATTTTTATGCCTTACTGTACTATGACATTTTTTGACTTTTTATGCTTTACTATACTATGACGTTTTTTTGCCTTACTATACTAGGACATTTTTTTGCCTTACTATACTATGTGGTTTTATGACTTTTTATGTCTTAAAATATTATGACATTTTTTTACATTTTATGCCTTACTATACTATGATGTTTTTTTACCTTATTCTACTATGACGTTTTTATGACTTTTTATGCCTTACTATATTATGACGTTTTTTGCCTTACTATACTATGACTTTTTTATGACTTTTTATGCCTTACTGTACAATGACTTTTTTTTTTACTTTCTATGGCTTACTATACTATGACGTTTTTTTGCCTTACTATACTATGACTTTTTTATGAATTTTTATGCCTTACTGTACTATGACATTTTTTGACTTTTTATGCTTTACTATACTATGACGTTTTTTTGCCTTACTATACTAGGACATTTTTTTGCCAAACTATACTATGATGTTTTTATGACTTTTTATGCCTTAATATATTATGACATTTTTACGACTTTTTATGCCTTACTATACTATGACGATTTTTTGCCTTATTATGCCTATGACGTTTTTATGACTTTTTATGCCTTACTATACTATGACGATTTTTTGCCTTACTATACTATGACTTTTTTATGACTTTTTATGCCTTACTGTACTATGACATTTTTTGACTTTTTATGCCTTACTATAGTATGACGTTTTTTTGCCTTACTATACTATGACATTTTTTGCCTTACTATACTACAACTTCATTATGACTTTTTATGCCCTACTATACTATGACTTTTTATGCCTTACTATACTATGACATTTTTTATGACTCTTTATCCCTTACTATATTATGACATTTTTTTTGCCTTACTATACTATGACGTTTTTTTGCCTTACTATACTATGACGTTTTTTTGCCCTACTATACTATGACATTTTTTGACTTTTTATGCCTTAGGGTTAGAACGTATTATGACGTTTTTTTACCTTACTATACTGTAGCATTAAGCCATATTTTAGGATTTACTCTCGTTGAAATGGGGCACCAGTCCTCCAGGTGGACAACAATGAATTACTTCATTGCCAAATTTATCAATCTCATATCGGAAGCCATGACTTCTCGATTCAATGGATCTCCAGTCTCTACGTCAAAAGAATACAACAGGACAACAACTGGGTGTAAATAAAGGAGTTTATTTAACTAAACTA
>NW_019525396.1:72206-82288 GCF_002814215.2 Seriola lalandi dorsalis | reverse complement strand
GTCTCTTGTGGGTTGATGTGAAATAAACTCTAATGCTCTTCACTTTGGGTGGATAACTTTAAAGGAGACTGGCGTTGACCAGATGACTCTAAAGTTGTCAAAATCTTCAAAAAGGAAAACTTGATAATGATTAAAAGATACAAAATTACTCTGAGGCACTTCTGTTGCTTTGGTTCAGTTGGTCTTGACTTGGCTTATAAAAATAAAAGGTTGCGCATGTAGATAAAAATCATGTTACTTGTAGCTTGTGGCAAAGAAAAATAAAAGATGCAAAAAGTGCAAAAATGACTAAGAGCCATGAGTTTGTGGCGAGCAGCTTAGAGCTAAGAGTTTCCATGGCTACAGAGCCGGGCTTTGAGCCGGGACTCTGAGCTTTGAGCAAAGATCTCAGCTTCTAATTTCTGCATCGTTTCTCACTTCTCGCATCTTCTTGTCGTCCGTGTCGTCTCTGACTTTTCTTTCTCTTCCGGCATTGGCTTCTGACCTGACTTAGGCCTAGGCCTGGTTTTTGGCTCAGGCTTTTGGCTTAGAATAGGCAATGTGTGAATTGTTCACGACTGTTTTATCCCCTGGGGGCTGGCGCATGTTTCAGGGGCGTCACTCATCTTCTCCTGTGTTTCCACTTGGAGAAGAAAGAAATTTTCCACTGAACTTTAAAATAATTTAAATCTAAAGTTTACTTATAAACTAGCACATCCTTCTTCCACCATGACCACAAAACATTAAGTGAAATAACATATAAAACTAAGGGCAATGACAGACAGGAGTAATAGGAGTGTTGATTTCATATTACATCCTTCAAACCTGGAATTAATCATGATACAAGTGGTTAATTGATCAAACAACAATATAAACATTTCCCAAAGCTAATAGTTTATAAATGTGGATTACACAGCAGTTCTTTGACTGTAATAATAATAATAATAATAATAATATGCACATTCTGGATGTCATGTAGTGTGTGTTACCTTGTGTGAAGGATGTTGACAGTATGGTCACATGAAGGGCATTGTCTTAAAATCTAGATGTTACATTTCAAACATTCTATGGGATAGAAGTTTGGGATTAAACTATTACATAGGAACATCTCATGAGTTAGAGAACAGTTAGATATTTAATTTTACATTCATCCTTTGATCTGTGTCTGAAGAGAGTTCTGCTGGTCACTACCCAGGATTGGAATGTAGTTGTAGTTTATGACTCTTATCTAGAGAGGGGCAGAGGAAGGGAGGTTGGTGTGTGTGTGTGTGTGTGTGTGTGTGTGTGCGTGTGTGTGTGCGTGTGCGTGTTTGCATGTGTGTGTGTGTGTGTTCATGCATGGCACAGACAAGCCAGGATTCACACCTTAGTGTTAATCAGTCCTTTTGTTGTTACTTGTTTTATACAAGAAACAATCAAATATCTTTAGACAAAGTCTTATTGTTACAAACTGGAGATTTTGCTTATATTCTCCAGTTGTCTGGTGTCCATTGGTTGATCCTCTGGAGCTGACCCTTTGACCTTTGGTCTGGTTCTGTGTTGTTCGGACATGTGAACAGCATGGTCTGTTTGTGGAAGAGGGTCCTTTGTCTCTGTTTCCTATCAATTTGATAGTTTGATGATGGGAAGAGTCGCAAAGTGTCAATAGTAGGTCCGTAACTCTGCATGTCCTTATAATGAACTTTCTTAATGGCTTGTGACTGATGCCAGGCCACGTATGTACGCTACAATACCATGACTTTTTATGCCTTACTATACTATGACATTTTTTGGCGTTTTTATGCCTACAATAATATAAAGTTTTGTGCCTTATGAGCTGTGGCGCCCATGTGTCTGCAACATGAACTAAATGAAATCATAAAGAACAGAGTCAGAGACTTCAGGTGTTTTCATCTGATGATGTCATCACTACAACTAAACACCAGATTTTTATTGATCGCCTACAGTCGAGTCATCCATAGAAATGACCTCACAGTGTGGAGTCAGAGGTGATGGGGGTCAGTGTCCTGCCTCTGGACTAAAGACAGTCTCAGTTCAGTTCTCTTGGTCAGGTCCAGCGGACGCACCCAGGTCTGATGAGGAGTACACCTTCATGTCCAGCTGCTGGTCACCACCTGACACGTGGGCGGAGGTCTGGTGATGATGGACTCCGCCAGCGGGGGGCGCAGCTCATCCACAGGTCACTGCAGGTACTGAACAGAGAAGGCCTCCAGCCGAGTCTCTAGTTCTGTGGCTCTGTTCCTGTAAAACACAAAGTGCGAGGTTCAGTCGCCCTGACCCCCTAAGACCTGAACCCTGAACTCTGATGCCCTAAGACCCAAGACACTAACCCTGACCCCCTAAGACCTGATCCCAGAACCCTGACCCCCTTAAGACCACTCCTAACAGACTAAGATGACGTCACCTGGTCAGTGATTGTGGGTTTGGGACTTTTGATTTTTTATTTCTATTTCCTCCTTCATTTCCTGTTTGTAAACAAAATAATACTGTTGGATCAGATCTGATCATGTGATCACAGATAACTCCACACAGAGCTCTGTGTCTATACTGTCACGTTAGAGATCATTTACATACATATACATTCATATTACATTTTAATAAGGTATTGTAAGCAGTCTGTCTGCCTGACCTCTCTGCTTGTCTCCATGGTAACACCACGCTCTGATTTGGTCTCAGCTTAATCATCGTTTTTAGTTCTGCTCGAACATGAACAGGTTCTTCATTAATCATTACCATGGTGTGTCATGCAGCTCATGTGGTTATTTATTTAACTTTTGTTTATTCCTTATTAATTTCTTATCAGTGGTGGAGCTGCTGTTAGCTTAGCTTAGCAAAGACACAGGAAGCAGGGGGCGGGGCCTCTGACCTGAAGGCCTTGGACCTCCTCTGGATGTTCTCCAGTCTCTGGATCCTGAAGCTCAGCTGTCGGATGTTTCCCTCCAGCTCGGCCTCGCTCAGGTCGACTCTCTGGGTCAGACGGCTGAAGGTGGACGACAACTCCCTGCGGCAACACACTCGCTGTTACATGATCTCAGGTGAGTGGGCAGTGACTGCGAGGGTCAGGTGGGGGCAGGGTCTTACTTGTACACCTGCTGGCTGCAGGCGGAGCTGGTGGTTGGGATGACGGTTCTCAGGCGGCGGGCGGCGTGCTCCACAAACTGCTGCTTCAGAGCGCGCTCCCTGCTGGCGTCAGTCCAGGTGAGTTTCTCATACAGGTAGATTAGACCGTACAGAGATAAAGAGAGAGCGATGAGACGCCAGCCCACTGAACGCCACACCTGCAGCAACAACACACACCTGAGACACACACCTGAGAGACACCTGAGACACACATTAGAAACACACACCTGAGACACATCTGAAAGACACACACCTGAGACACACCTGAGAGGACTGACGACGTCTGTCTTTTCTATCACACTCTTTCATAGAACAGTCAATCAGTCAATCAATCAGTCACCAGATTAATCAATAATGAAAGTAATGGTCAGCCCTGCAGGACGTACCACTCCACCGATCACCAGCACCGTCATGGAGGCTCGGGAGGTGACGGAGACCAGGCCCGTTGCTATGGAAACCACCATCTCATCCTTGAAGGTGGAGCCTGCCTGCAGAGACAGAGCAACAGGAAGTGTTTTCTCCTCTACAGCAGCTGGTTTAACGTCAGTGACAGATGTAATGTCGGTCAGCTGACCTGCGGCCGTGGGTCGGAGCCGCTTAGCGCTCGCTTGGCGTTGGCGGCTCCGATGAAGCGAGCGACGAGGGCGGTCCAGCCCAGAGAAAACTGGAACTCGATGTTCTCCTGGAAATCTGCACAGAGGGCGGCGAGGCCGAGGTCGTAGGTCAACTCAAAGGAGGAGGAGGAGGAGGGAGTGGAGAGCTGCTCCTGGACGGACAGAGACAGCAGAGGACGGACGCTGTCTGAGGACAAAGAGAAACAAGCAGAGAATCAGGTGGAGGTCGACGGACGCAGAGGAAGAGGAAGTGACGCTGCTGTTACCGATCATGTGTCTCTGGGCGTCTGTGATGTCTCTGAGGACACTGACCGAGCAGCGATGACACAAACCTCCAACCATCCGCTCCTCCACGTGCAGCAGCAGCTTCTGAGGAGAAACAGCAGCAGCTCAGACTCTTCAGAGGAACTAACAACAGATTAATCTGCTTTACTTAAAATCCAGTTAACTCTGTGTGTGTGTGTGTGTGTGTGTGTGTGTGTGTGTGTGTGTGTGTGTGTGTGTGTTTGTGTATGTGTGTGTGCGCGTTACAAGATTCAGGTGTGGTCAGGTAAGGTGACAGAAACAGGTTTAAAGGATCAGTCCAACATTTAGAGAAGTTTCATCTCTGTGTGTACAGTACAGTGCTAAGCTAAGCTAACAGTGTCCTCTTTTTTCCAGTCCAGTCTTTGTGCTAAGCTAGGATAGCAGTCCCCCCCAGTTTCCGCTCTTTGTGCTAAGCTAGGCTAACAATTTCCCCTGTTTGCAGTCTTTGTGCTAAGCTAGGCTAACAGTTTCCCCGTTTCCAGTCTTTATGCTAAGCTAAGACAGCAGTCCCCCCCAGTTTCTGCTCTTTGTGCTAAGCTAGGCTAACAATTTCCCCATGTTGCCAATCTTTGTGCTAAGCTGGGCTAACAGTTTCGTCTTGTTTCCAGTGTTTATGCTAAGCTCGGCTAACAGCGTCCCCATTTCCAGTCTTTGTGCTAAGCTAACTGTCCCTTCTGTTCCCAGTCTCTGAGACTCACTGTTTTGTAGAGCTGCAGCGTCTCTTGTGTCGGGTTGAAGTCGGCTCTGAACTCCTCCACCAGAACAGGAAGTGATCGGATCTGATCTGACAGAGCTGAGGTCACCTGACGACACAACGAGCTGCTGTGAGACATCAGCTCGAGTTCACTGCAGCACAGTGTCAAATGTTCTGATGGTTTCAACAGTGTCTCTGTTTCAGTGTCTCTGTTTCAGTGTCTCTGTTTCAGTGTCTCTATTTCAGTGTCTCTGTTTCAGTGTCTCTGTTTCAGTGTCTCTGTTTCAGTGTCTCTGTTTCAGTGTCTCTGTTTCAGTGTCTCTGTGTCTCTGTTTCAGTGTCTCTATTTCAGTGTCTCTGTTTCAGTGTCTCTATTTCAGTGTCTCTGTTTCAGTGTCTCTGTTTCAGTCTCTGTTTCAGTGTCTCTGTTTCAGTCTCTGTTTCAGTCTCTGTTTCAGTGTCTCTGTTTCAGTGTCTCTGTTTCAGTGTCTCTATTTCAGTGTCTCTGTTTCAGTCTCTATTTCAGTGTCTCTGTTTCAGTCTCTGTTTCAGTCTCTGTTTCAGTCTGTTTCACTGTCTCAGATTCAGTGTCTCAGATTCAGTGTCTCTGTTTCAGTGTCTCTGTTTTAATGTCTCTGTTTCAGTGTCTCTGTCTCAGTGTCTCTGTTTCAGTGTCTCTGTTTCAGTGTCTCTGTTTCAGTGTCTCTGTTTCAGTGTCTCAGATTCAGTGTTGTAATGTCTCTGTTTCAGTGTCTCTGTTTCAGTGTCTCTGTCTCAGTGTCTCTGTCTCAGTGTCTCTGTTTCAGTCTCTGTTTCAGTGTCTCTGTCTCAGTGTCTCTGTCTCAGTGTCTCTGTCTCAGTGTCTCTGTTTCAGTCTCTGTTTCAGTGTCTCTGTCTCAGTGTCTCTGTTTCAGTCTCTGTTTCAGTGTCTCTGTCTCAGTGTCTCTGTTTCAGTCTCTGTTTCAGTGTCTCTGTCTCAGTGTCTCTGTTTCAGTCTCTGTTTCAGTGTCTCTGTCTCAGTGTCTCTGTTTCAGTCTCTGTTTCAGTGTCTCTGTCTCAGTGTCTCTGTTTCAGTCTCTGTTTCAGTGTCTCAGATTCAGTGTCTCTGTTTCAGTCTCTGTTTCAGTGTCTCTGTTTCAGCGTCTCAGCGTCTCTGTTTCAGTGTCTCTGTTTCAGTGTCTCAGATTCAGTGTTGCAATGTCTCTGTTTCAGTGTCTCTGTCTCAGTGTCTCTGTCTCAGTGTCTCTGTTTCAGTGTCTCTGTCTCAGTGTCTCTGTTTCAGTGTCTCTGTCTCAGTGTCTCAGTGTCTCTGTCTCAGTGTCTCTGTTTCAGTGTCTCTGTCTCAGTGTCTCTGTTTCAGTGTCTCTGTCTCAGTGTCTCTGTTTCAGTGTCTCAGTGTCTCTGTCTCAGTGTCTCTGTTTCAGTGTCTCTGTCTCAGTGTCTCTGTCTCAGTGTCTCTGTCTCAGTGTCTCTGTCTCAGTGTCTGTCCTGCTGTGAAGCGTCTTCACCTTGACAGAGACGTCCTCAGTCAGACTCTTGATCCTCTCTTTGACGTTGTCGGTCAGACGGTTGATCTGTCCTCGGACAAAGTCCAGCCGGTCCCTCTGCTCCTCTCGCTCTTCCAGGCAGAAGATCCTGTCAGAGGTCAAAGGTTAAAGTGAGACGCAGACACACACGAGGATATTATTAAAGAGCTGGTCAGTGTGTGTCCCTCACTTCCTGTCAGCGGAGGCGATGTTGATGGCGTCCATCACAGCTTTGATGGCCTCAGTGATCTGCCACGCTCTCACCGTGTGCTGCTCGAACTTGGTCTTCACCGCAGACTGAGAGATGAACTCCTGCAGAGGTCAGAGGTCGTTCAGGGTCACGGCTCAGCCCAAACACCAGCCTCATCACACACATCACACAGGTGAGGCTCATTAATCCTGTACCTCAAACGTCCGCTCGAACCTCTGGAACTCTCTCAGTCTGTCGTGGAAACCTTCAGCCAGAGCGCCACCTGCAGCACCACACAGGAAGTTCAGTACGACATTCACCATCTAACTACTTCACAGTGAGTCTAAAATCAGCTGTTTCACCTCGTTAACATCCACATGTTTTTTTTTTTTTATATACAGTGCCTATAGAAAATCATCATACCCTGTGAAAATCTTTACCTTTTGTCACCTGACACCCTGTAAATTATAATAAATTAAATCAAACTTTTTTAAGCTTTATGTACACATAATAACCCTCATCATCAAAGTGAAAATAACATTTTAAAACATTCTGGACAATTATTAAAAATTAGTTAATGATTAACCTGATTTGGTTAAGTGATCAGCTCCCTAGAGTAAACCATTATAAACTTACTCAGGTGCAACCAATCAACTTCCAGATCAAACACCAGGCTAATTGCCTCCCACCTGATATTAATTGCAGTGGTTTTGATTTCTTTAGAATAAAACCAGCTGTTTTCTTGAAAATTCCACTACTCGTAATGGATGGTAGTGAAAGGATTCAACATGGTTGGAAAAGTACATTCAAAAGAACTCCAGGATAAAGTTGTGAAAAGGCACAAGTTAGGTGAAGGCTACAAAAAGCTTTCGAAAGCTTTATCTATCCCTCTGAGTACCGTTCAGAGCATCATTAACCAACACCTGGCCTAGATCAGGCCGTCCGTCCAAACTGGATGACCGAGCCAGAAGGACATTGATCAGAGAAGCTACCAAGAGGCCAAAGGCAACTTCGCAGGACTTACAAGTCTTCATGGCTGTGACTGGTCGGTCTGTACATGTGACAACAATCTCACAAGCTTTACACAAAGCTGGTCTGTATGGCAGGGTGGCAAGAAAGAAGCCTTTTCTGAAAAAGTGCCACACTCATTCTCATCTGCGCTATGCAAAAACACATCTGGAATATTCTGTTACCATGTGGAAAAAGGTTTTATGGTCAGATGAGACGAAGATTGAACTTTTTGGACTGAACTCCAAGCGCTGTGTTTGGTATAAACCAAACACAGCACACCACCCAAGACACACCATACCTACTGTGAAGCATGGTGGGGGCAACATTATGTTGTGGGGATGTTTCTCTTCAGCGGGGACTCCTTGAGTGGCCAAGTCAGAGCCCTGACTTAAATCCGATAGAAAATCTGTGGATTGACTTGAAGAGAGCAGTCCATCCCCAATCTAGGTGTGCAAAGCTAATAGAGACATATCCAAATAGATTGATGGCTGTAATTAAAGCAAAAGGAAGCTCTACAAAGTATTAAATCAGGGGGCGGATGTCTTTTCCAACCCTGTTATTCTAGTTTTAGGCTAAATTTGTAAATAAAACTGGAAAAAATGTTTTAATGGGTTTTGATTTCAGGCTGTATGACAAATAAAGTAACTATTTCAAAGGGGTATGATGATTTTCTATATGCACTGTAATACAGACACATGATGATGAAATAATCATCAGCACCATGACTGAGTGTTTCCACCTTGAACTGCAGTGAACCAATGACAGTCTCTTAAACACAGAATCAGGGTTTCATACATCACAGACCTCAGGAACCAATCCTGTCAACAGGGGGCGGGGCTAAATACACCTGAAACCTCGTCAGTACAGAGCGAGAGAGTTAGCATTAGCACAAGCGCTAACACTGCGTCAGCCACTGCCAGTTAGAAGCTAACTAACAACATAAACAAATAAAAGATGCTAACTACATAAAATGGATAAAAACAGATATTTTTTATAATCTTTAATCTTTAAAAAGTCTGACTGATTCAAGGTGTCGGGGATCTGTGGTTATCAGAGACGTCTCCTGATGATTATGATAATAAATAAATAATAAACAATAACAACTGTTGACTGATGGACATGTCACCTGCAGACAGGTTCAACTCTACAGATAGAAAAGTCTCTAAGGCTGATCTGAGACCTGTCTCCTCTCTGAGGCTGTAACAGCTGCTGCTGTTTCTGAAACAAGAGGAGACTCCTCCTGCTGTCCCACACCTGTCTCACCTGTCTCACCTGTCTCACCTGTCTCAGGCATGCCCTGCGCTCGCTGCATCCTGGAGCTCAGGACCTCTTTGGCTGAGATGAAGAAGATCCTCCCTGGTGCCTCGTCCAGACCGACCACCCTCAGCTCCTCGGCCAGGAAACTGACGCAGCGGTCCAGGTGCTGCTTCCTCACCTGGACAGCAGGGGGTGGAGACTCCACAGTTTTACGCTGATCTCACCTGCTGCCATTTCAGATTTCACTTTTACTCATTAAGGCTTTTTCTTTATCGCACCACTGATGTGAAGCTCTCAGAAAATTGCTGAGTAAACCTGTTGACACCTGTCAGCCAATCACAGGGCAGGATTTTCTCTCTCTCGCTGTGGTACCAACAATTAACAGGTAACTTCCTGTTCAGTGAAAGTTTAGCTTGAGAACATGAATATGTTAATACAATCACCACTTCCTGCTCCTTTTTCACAATAAAAGCTTTCTAAAAGCAGAGAGCTGGTTGAGGCTTTTATTGTGAAGTAGCTGCAGAAAAGTTGAGTTTAGTCAGGTTTTCACACACACACACACACACACACACAAACACACACAAATACACACACACACACACATAAATACACAAATACACACAAACACACACACACACACACACACACACACACACACACACACACCTCCTCGATATACTCGGGCTCAGTCACAGAGGCGTCCCATCGATTGTGGAGGATGAAGATGTTCGGTTTGGAAATTCTCTCACTGACTTTATGGAAGAAAAGTTTCTCCTGAAAACAGAAGGAGACAAATATGACGAATAATAATTATATCAATAATGAATAAATAAAGAACGTTCGTCACGTTACAGTCGACAGGTGACGAACGTGTTTCCTCACCGTGTTCATCAGCGTCGACTCTGCGTTTCCCACCAGGACAAAGACGTCGGCGTCCAGACAGAACTTATCGATCCAGCTGTCCAACTCCAGGGTCACATCTGTCCCAGGGCTGGGGCAAAGGTCACAGAGCGCACAGAGTTTACTTCAGTGTTTAAATCTCTTTCACTGCTGCAAACACCTCAATGTTTTTTCCTAAACTAGGAAACTTTTTTAAGATATTCTGTGCAGCACTTGAGTAACTCAGCTGAGGAGACATTATCCCTGTTCTGTGATGAGCTTCACACCTTCACCCTTTAACTAACCACGTGTTCACTGATGGTCCGAGGTTCGAGGAGGAGACACCTTCGACAGGTAAAGACAGAGTTACCTGTCCATCAGCACCAGGTCGTCTCTCAGCAGAGCGCAGCGGCTTTTAGGCCAAAACACTTTGACCAGGCTGCCGGAGTCCAGGGTGGGATCCATGTGGAGAGCATGAGCCAGCTGGTTCACAGTCTGGGGGGGGG
>NW_019525396.1:70314-72186 GCF_002814215.2 Seriola lalandi dorsalis | reverse complement strand
GGGGGGGGGGGATTTAATGAAATTTAAAGGAACAGTTCCACTTTTTAAAGAAGCTTCAGTCTGGACTCTAAATGTGGGTCTGTCCCTTTAAGGCCTGTCTGTGACGTACCGCGACGCTCCTCCTCTCATTGGACGCCTCGGTGGTGAGGTAAGCCTCGTCGCCGTCGGTCCCCTCCACCCTCAGGAAGCAGTTGGTGGTGTGTCCGATGCCGCTGGGCAGCACGCGGTCTCTCAGCATGGCGTTGATCACGGTGCTCTTCCCGTTACTGGTCCTGAAGCAGCAGAGAGAGCAGGTGAGCTACTGTTCACCTGGAGCCCCAGTCATGTGGTGATGACACGTCCGTGCATGAACCTCTGATCAGACCACACCCACACAGTCCTGATGAGGCAGGTTATAAAGTTACAGAAGATTTATTTACTGATTAACATTCGATTATGAATTAGAACAGGTGACTCCCACTGACCCTGATCAGCTGACTGACATTTAGACTTTGAGTTTAAAGTTTGATCCTGTTATAATAAGCTCCAGACTCACTGACTCACAAACCATCAGTTTTACTATAGAAACATTGAGGACGATGTCCTACAGTGTCAGAGTGCAACTACAACCACCTCCTCGTGGTCGTATCCCTCCACCGCTCAGGCTAGTTCCAGGTCACACGCTGTTTATTTAGTCAGAGAGAATATCAACCATTTGTGTGTTTGTTATAACTGTCTTGAGTAATGGTTAAAAAGTGTTTTCTGAGGTCGCACTGACATTGACCTTTGACCTTTGTCCCAGGGAATGTTTGCATCACATTTCAGGAAGTTCCCTCAAGGTGTTACTGAGATATCGTGTCATGAGAATGAGGCGGACAACCTGGAAACAAAATGGCTGCCGGCGCAGAGGAAAAATAAAAAGTGTCCTGAAACAGCTTCAAACTGAAAGTTCATATTTTCTGCAGCTTTAAATGAGCTTATCAGGATTTCAGGCCGTTTACAGGGAAACTCAGTTTCTCAGGAGCTATTACATCATCAGGCTGATTGCATCATCTGACTGTTATTACATCATCGCCCTGGAGCACGTTCCTCTGGATCCGTGTCACTGTGACTGTCGCTTGTGAATCACTGATAAAGTTTATCTGAGGCGACAGTTTGTTCGTCTGTTGGCAGATCTCTCAGATCTCCTCACCAATCAGAGCCGGTAGCAGACGTCCGGCCGCAGCCGCCACTGAGCGCGCTCAGTTCACCACCTCCACACTCACAGTGGACACACAATGGTCTTTTATAAACTCCATATTCTCCATGAGGAATTTGACTGTTTTGTTATTTTTCTTCTTTTATTTTAGGATGAATTGATGAGTTGATTAATTGATGAGTTTATCCACAGAAATGAATCTATTGTTTTAATAATCAATGGATCGTTTCCAGTTAAACAGTTTTCTCTGGTTTCAGCTTCTTTCTGTCACATGACAATAAACTGAACGTGGAGGGTTGAGAGATTCTTCCTGAGCTCTGCAGAAGTTACAATTGATTGATTCAGTCAATTCATTTATTGATTGACTATGTGGTGATATAGTCTGTGTGCTGTCAGTTTCAGTCAGGTCTGTAGTTGTGGTGGAAAATACCAAATATTTAAGAACATCATGAATCAGTCACAATGACACTTTAAACTCACCATGTGTTTTAATCTGAGTGAAGAAATAAACTTCAGGTTCTGGAACTTTGTGATGTCACAACAAAGCAGTCACCAAGCCCCGCCCACCTGGACCCACCATCCAAACCTTGCAGGATTTGGTTTCTCTGAGTGTTTTTACCTGAAATCTGCTTTATTTTTATTGGATCATTCAGAAAACAGTCAGCCAATCAGAAGAGAGGCTCAGAGCCTCCTCT
>NW_019525396.1:67521-70041 GCF_002814215.2 Seriola lalandi dorsalis | reverse complement strand
GCGACGGACGAGCTGAAAACAAAATGGCTGCTGCCCTGTCGCCGACACAGAGCAATAAAGATGCTTCATTATATTAAACATTTGATTTGATGATTTACATATTAATATCTTTGTTGATCTCAGGAGTGTGACACTAACATGACAGCTGATGTAACTACAGTGTAGAGTGTGTTTGACCGACCTGCCAAAGAACGCCACCTTCATGTGTCTCCTGAGCAGAACTTCTCTGATGGTCGACAGTTTGGTGGCACAGCTCTGCATCTCCAGACTCTGCTCCTCCACGGCCACCTGACCCAGGTCATCGCCTCGCCACGCCTCTGACGCCACAACACACGACAACAGGTAAGTTCATTTGTCACGTTTGTGAGTCATTTTCTTTTCTAAGGACAGTTTCTGCTTTTTAAAAAAATCTTTCACATTATTACTGGTGATCTTCTTCAACAGGCCTTTACTGTCACCACGTGTCACTACGTGTCACTACGTGTCACTACGTGTCACTACGTGTCACCACGTGTCACCACGTGTCACTACGTGTCACCACGTGTCACCACGTGTCATTACGTGTCACTACGTGTCATTACGTGTCACTACGTGTCACTACGTGTCACTACGTGTCACTACGTGTCACTACGTGTCACTACGTGTCACCACGTGTCACCACGTGTCACCACGTGTCACCACGTGTCACCACGTGTCACCACGTGTCACCACGTGTCACCACGTGTCACTACGTGTCACCACGTGTCACTACGTGTCACTACGTGTCACTACGTGTCACTACATCACGTGTCACCACGTGTCACTACGTGTTACTACGTGTCACTACGTGTTACTACGTGTCACTACATCACGTGTCACCACGTGTCACTACGTGTTATTACGTGTCACTACGTGTCACTACATCACGTGTCACTACGTGTCACTAGATGGCGTCCATCTTTCCTCTGACGTTTCAACCCTGAACACAACGTCCTCCAGCTGGTCGCAGTCCCAACTCATCTCCTCCTTACACCTACACACACCTGAGCAACAAGTGTATACAGTGTGTGTGTGTGTGTGTGTTTCTGACCGTCCACAAAAGCAGAGCCGTCTTTCACAAAGTCCAGCAGCTGATCAAAGATGGAGGTGATCGAACGCTTTGCTACGACAAAACGCCGCAGAGGAGACGGATCTTCAGCATCCATGACACCTACACACACACACACACACACACACACACACACACACAGGTTTATATTGGCAAATATGAACACAAAAGCAAACTGTGTTAATCTACAGATGAACACCCAGTCACAGCTGACTGTCTCTAACACACACACACACACACACACACACACACACACACACACACACACACACACACACACACACACAGTGTTATCGTGTATTTACCGTGTTCAGTGTGTCTCCCTGGTTCAGATGTCAGTTGTGTTTTCTGGGTTCGTCCCCATCAAGTCGCCGTCAGCTCCCATCATCCCTCTGTTCAACACACTGACAACATCAGAGACACGACGACTGAACTCATCATCAGCACGCAAAGCTCAGCTTACACTGTGTGTGTGTGTGTGTGTGTGTGTGTGTGTGTGTGTGCGCAGACAGATCCTCTTAGCAGGACTTAGAGCTGCTTCACCTGTCACACCTGCAGCTTCAACAACCTGCAGGTGTGTGTTTTATTACAGGTTTATTTAGTTTTTGATTTTCAGTAACATTATCTTTGAGATTATATATGTATATATATCTATATCTATATAGATATATTGATATAGATATATTATAAATATTATTATTATTTTCTTTCTTCCACACTGTTCCTTCTCACACACTGCACTACATAATAAATAAATGGGGGGGTGGAGTTAAGACCAGGTCTGTAGACACCAGGTGTGTTTGGCCTAATTTGCATATTTTAAAACCTTGTGTTTAATCTGAGGCTTTTAAATTTTTGCCGTTTCAGATTAACTGCAGGGGGCACCACTGAGACAAAGACGTCTCTATCTGTTTAAAACTGTCATGAAAGAATGAGAGTGGATATGAAGCAGTTTGACTGACTGAGTTATATTTACATGAGGAAATAAAACAAGGAGATTAGAGGCTGTTTTTAACCACTGAGCTGATTAAGCAGCTGCATTAACCTCCTGCTGATGATCTGATGCTTCACTGAAACACTTTTATCCAGAGAGGGAACATTCAGTGAGGAGTCGGGTCTTTACTGTCAGTGGTACCGGAGGAGTCGGGTCTTTACTGTCAGTGGTACCTGAGGAGTCGGGTCTTTAGTGTCTTTAGTGTCAGTGGTACCGGAGGAGTCGGGTCTTTAGTGTCAGTGGTACCGGAGGAGTCGGGGTCTTTACTGTCAGTGGTACCTGAGGAGTCGGGGTCTTTAGTGTCAGTGGTACCTGAGGAGTCGGGGTCTTTAGTGTCAGTGGTACCGGAGGAGTCGGGGTCTTTACTGTCAGTGGTACCTGAGGAGTCGGGGTCTTTAGTGTCAGTGGTACCGGAGGAGTCGGGGTCTTTAGTGTCAGT
>NW_019525396.1:65534-67022 GCF_002814215.2 Seriola lalandi dorsalis | reverse complement strand
ACCGGAGGAGTCGGGGTCTTTAGTGTCAGTGGTACCGGAGGAGTCGGGGTCTTTAGTGTCAGTGGTACCGGAGAGTCGGGGTCTTTACTGTCAGTGGTACCGGAGGAGTTGGGGTCTTTAGTGTCAGTGGTACCGGAGGAGTCGGGGACTTTAGTGTCAGTGGTACCGGAGAGTCGGGGTCTTTAGTGTCAGTGGTACCGGAGGAGTCGGGGACTTTAGTGTCAGTGGTACCGGAGAGTCGGGGTGGATGTCTTCGGCTCTTCACAGTTTTTAAACTGATGGTGAAGATGTTCCAGTGGACATTACAGTTACAATAAGTTTATGTGAAGTTTCCTCTGAACAACATCAGTGTTTCAGTGTTTCTCTGACATGATTTATTAATACTGCAATGGGTGGATGTGTGTGTGTGTGTTTGTGTGAGGGGTGTATGTGTGTGTGTCTCTATCAGCTTCAGTCAGATTCAGAGGAAACGGTCGCTGTTGTTTCATCACAGACGCCAACAACCAAACTAACTTTCATCATCCTGTCAGACTGAAGCCACACCCACCTTATCTGACAGGGAGGAGGGTGTGTGTGTGTGTGTTTCTGTTTCCAGCTAAACTGTTGTGATAGTTCTGTCATCATAAAGACAGAACTACAACAAACACTGATCCACCATGTTTTTAAATACTGTTAGAATCATAAATATACACTACCACTACAGTTTTACCTGTATTTTTATCTGTTTTAATCTGTGTTTTACCTGTGTTTTTACCTGTGTTTTACCTGTGTTTTTACCTGTGTTTTACCTGTGTTTTTACCTGTGTTTTACCTGTGTTTTTACCTGTGTTTTACCTGTGTTTTAACCTGTGTTTTACCTGTGTTTTACCTGTGTTTTACCTGTGTTTTTACCTGTGTTTTACCTGTGTTTTTACCTGTGTTTTACCTGTGTTTTTACCTGTGTTTTACCTGTGTTTTACCTGTGTTTTAACCTGTGTTTTTACTGTGTTTTACCTGTGTTTTTCCGTTTTAATCTGTGTTTAACCTGTGTTTTAATCTGTGTTTTTACCTGTTTTAACTGTGTTTAACCTGTGTTTTACCTGTGTTTTAACTTGTGTTTAACTGTGTTTTAATCTGTGTTTTAACCTGTTTTACCTGTGTTTTAACCTTTGTTTTAACCTGTGTTTAAACCTGTGTTTTAAACTGTGTTTTAACCAGTTTTTTACCTGTGTTGTGTTTAACCTGTGTTTTAACTTGTGTTTTACCTGTGTTTAACTTGTGTTTTAACCTGTGTTTTAACGTGTGTTTTAACCTGTGTTTTTACCTTAGTTTTAACCTGTTTTTTAGCCTGTGTTTTAAACTGTGTTTTAATCTGTGTTTTACCTGTGTTTTACCTGTGTTTTAATCTGTGTTTTAATCTGTGTTTTACCTTTGTTTTACCTGTGTTTTAACCTTTGTTTTAACCTGCGTTTTAACCTGTGTTTAAACCCGTGTTTTAAACTGTGTTTT
>NW_019525396.1:59497-64001 GCF_002814215.2 Seriola lalandi dorsalis | reverse complement strand
ACCTGTGTTTTACCTGTGTTTTACCTGTGTTTTAATCTGAGTTTTAATCTGTGTTTTCCTTGTGTTTTACAAAGGGACAAGAATGTGGTTAAAACCTGTTTAAGGTCCAGAGTTGAAGACAGACATGGATATGAAACTAACAACAACACACCTGAGTGAAAACCTCTTAAGGAAGTGATACAAACACACTCAGGTCTCACTCCTGCTGCTCTCAGACATCTCCATCTCACCGACACATCCACCTGTTAAATAAAGGAAAACACAGGAGGCTAGAAAACATCTTCAACATGCGCAGCTCAGAGACAACGACACATCACATGAAATATCTGATCTGCCAAATACTTGAAACTGTAATTATCTCGTTGTCTCAGTTCAATCAGCTGCAGGATGAAATAAAAGAGGAGCTGTGACAGTTTAATGACACATTACACCCATATTAAAATGTTTCTGGGAGATATTTGGTTATAATTAATATAAACACAAAATATCCTCAGTGTTTATCAGCTTTACACACAGACATAGAGTACACAGCAAATAATTAATAATCTGCAGATATATGGTCATATATCTGATTCCTTTTACAGCTGTAGCATGAGGAGAAGAAACTTGGAGGAGGAGGAGGAGGAGGAGGAGGAGGAGGGAGGGGGTGGAAAGAAGAAGAAAAACAAAGTCTGGAGGGAAAGAAAGACAAACGATGGGAGAAGAGATAAAACAGAGAGAGAGACAGACGGACGCTGGGGAGACATTAAGGAAAAGACTGCAGACAGACGGAGTGACAGCTTCAGATCCACAGACAGATAGAGAGAAGAAAGGAAGGAACACAGAAAGAGTGGGAGGGGGAGGAGCTGAGGAAGAGGAGGAGGAGTCAGGGAGCAGGGAGGCAGATAAAAGGGACTCAGCAGAGAGGAAGAGCAGAGGAGAAAAACAGGCTCCAGGAGGAAGGAGTCTGCGCTGAAACACAAGAGAGGAAGAGCTGGAAAAAGAGGAGGAGGAGGAAGCACGAGACCCACGGAGAGAAACCTCCCTCAAAGACTCTGTGTTTACGTCTGGAGAGAGAGGAGGAGGCCGCAGGAGGTGAAGAAAAGACGTCACAGTGGGAGATTTCAGGAGGAGAGCTTGGTGTCAAAGGTCATCACATGAGACGTTCAACATACCCACTGAACACAGGCTCAGCTGATGTAAGAGGAGCAGACCTACAGAGGTGCATCATGGGAACATCTTAGGTCCATACAGACGCAGACCTGAACGCCTTCGTTCTCTGGTTCCACCTCTCCCACTCCCGCCCAGCATGCTGCTCAGGTTATCCCAGGGAAGGAGCTCTCCAGGTGGGGCAGGAGGGCTGCTGCTGCTCCCTGTGCTCCTGGGATTGATGATGATGATGATGACGGCGGTGGTAGTGGAGACGGCGAGCGTCGATGACGTAGAGAGTGAAGAGAGTCAGGAGATGCTGGATGAGGACGAGGCTGTCAGCACCGAGATCCTGGTAAGAAAACAACCTCACCTGTTCACACATAAACCCACAGATGTTCCTGCGAGTCTCCACATCAGGAGGGAACAGGAAGCAGATCTGGCTGCTGATCAATCAATCATTAATTCATACATCAGACTGTCTTACTCACTCAGTCACATATTCTGATAATTGATCAATGGTTGAAGATATTTTCTGAACATCTCTGGATTCTGTTTTTAATGAGCTGGTGAATCCAGTTCTCTGACGTCATATTTACCAACCTGCTGGACACTGACTGGAAAAGTCTCAAACACGGAAACTATCATTAATCTGAACATTAACCAGCTGATATCCTGATCAATCAATAATAATCTAAGTCTTTTTTTTTCAGATTTTTTTTTGCTATTTATGGTATTTGTGCTAACCTATGCTAACAGTTTCCCCCTTATTCCAGTCTTTGTGCTAAACTATGCTAACTGTTTCCCCTTGCTTCAAGTCTGTGTTAAGCTAGGCTAACAGTTTCCCTCTGCTTCTAGTCTTTGTGCTAAGCTATGCTAACGGTCCTGGACACATCTTCCTGACAGATCACAGGTGTCCTGGTTGTTTTCACTGCAGATGGAAACATGTTGAAATCTCCAGGTCCTGATCCGACAACAGCGGAACACTGGTTACTATGGTTACTACACTTAATGACTTAATGATGAGATTTACATCCCAGACGTGATGATGGAAATTCAACTTTCAGTTCATCTGAAGAGAAAACACAATGAGACCTTCACTGTTAAATTTGTTGTGGTCAGTTTAACCTTCGGTTAAATTAGTCACCAGTCAGCTATCTGAAGCATCAGCACTGTTGCTATGGTTACTGCAGGTTAACAGACCCTGAGCTAAAGTTAACATGTTGTACACTGACCGTGTGAAACCGGTTCTGTTGTTATTCCAGGAGTCGGCGTCCTCCGACCTGTCCAGAGTGTCTCCTCTCAGCTCCTGGCTCATCTTTAGAAGAAACTCCAACAAGGGGGACAACCGGAGAACCAAAGGGTCCAGGAGAACCTCCAAGGTCAGACACACCTCCACCTGAAGAGAAACATATATAATAACTAGAATTAGAGCCTCCGCCACTCAGACTAGTTCCAGGTCACGTCCCTGTTTATCCACAGTTATAGAAAATATGAACCATTGGTGTGAAAGTTTGTCATTATTACTGAGAAGTCTTGAGTTTGGTTGAAAGTGTTTTGGGTTCATCCTTGAGTTCAAGTGAATGTTCCAAATGTGAAGAAGTTACATGAAGGTGCTTCTGAGGTATGGTTTCAACGAGAAGGAGACGGACGGACAACCTGAAAACAAAATGGCTGCTGCTCTGACTGTTGCAGACGCGGAGGAATAAAAACACATGGTGGAGTCAGGATGTGACTGATAATGTGACCAGAGGACAGTCCTGTATGAGCTGCTACATTTAATACTTTACATCTTAATGTTTTAGACTGTTGGTTTGATCAAAGCAGGAAACAGAGTGTAGCACTGTTTTCTGACACTGACTCAATGAATGACGTTGAATGAACAGAGAAGAATCAGCAGGTCAACTGATAATAAAACAAACTCTTTGACAGCGTGAAGCTCAACTTGTCCAAACAACGTTTCTACTCCTGAAAAATCTAAATCTGCTGACACGTTCCAGAGTTTCTAATCCACATCTGGCTGTAGACAGAAACACACCTGTAAATGTTTATGCCTATCTGCAGCATGGTCTTCCAGGCCCTCCAGGACCTCCAGGACCACAGGGGCCTCAGGGCCCCCCCGCCCCCCTCCTGCCCCAACAACAGGAGCTCATCCAGGAGCTGCAGCTAAAACTGAGAGGTGAGAGTTCACTGATCACACTGAGACCGAGACCAGGTTCACTCCAGATTCTCTGACCACGCTTTGCTAACAGTTTCAACCTGGTTCCAGCCTTTGTGCTAAGCTAGGCTAACGGTCCTGGACACATCTTCCTGACAGATCACAGGCGTCCTGGTTGTTTTCACTGCAGATGGAAACATGTTGAAATCTCCAGGTCCTGATCCGACAACAGCGGAACACTGGTTACTATGGTTACTACACTTAGCTACAACAGACTGGAGTCAGGACCTGGACCAGACAGCAGCCTGTCTGCATTCACTTTAGTTTTCACATGATTTGTCCAGCTCCAATATTTCACTTTCACTCTGTTTCTGTATGTAGGTTATATAAATACAGCTCTGTGTGTGTGTGTGTGTGTGTGTGTGTGTGTGTGTGTGTGTGTGTGTGTGTGTGTGTGTGTGTGTGGAGGCAGGCTGTCTGAGTCCTTAATAGGGGTAATTTTGTGGAGCGTGGATGTGACTTGGCTCAGCTGCAGGATTCCTGACATACCTGCTGACTGATGGTGTGTCTTTGTTACTTTCTGCACATTTGTATTTGTGTGTGTGTGTGTGTGTGTGTGTGTGTCAGAGAGTGAATTTGTTCGTTCATGCATGCTTCTTGTTTTCCTCCATCAGTTTTTCTCTACATGTGTTTCCGTATTTTGCAGCTGTGTGTTTGAAAGAGTTCGGTTTTTATTCCAGCAGCTAGAAGTGAGAACAGATCTGAAGACTGAACCAGACTGATGCCACAATGACAGTGATAAACATGTGTCAGGTCACGCACCACAGCAGTCTGTAGGTAGAGCAGGGTGAGATCTGCGCTCTCAGCTCCAGGGCTGATGGTGGGTGGAGTGTCCGGCCAGCAGGGGGCGCTCTGTCAGAGAGAGAGTTCATCAAACAGGGTGAAGCTGTGAGTTCAGACGTCTGCAGTCTGACCGCAGCAGCACTGTTTTCCAAGCAGTGTGGCGCCACACACACACACACACACACACACACACACACACACACACACACACACACACACACACACTTTCTGCAAATGTGTGTGTTTATGTCTCTGTGCTGAGCAGGCAGCACGCCAACACACAGTCATTTTTCCTCATGAAATCATTTTTCAAAACAACTTGATCCAAACAATCAATGCGTCTCTTCTCTTTCCCCCCTCCTCCCCCTCCCCCTC
>NW_019525396.1:50720-58519 GCF_002814215.2 Seriola lalandi dorsalis | reverse complement strand
CCTCCTCCTCCCCCCTCCTCCTCCCTCTCAGACATGGCAGGAGGAGTGTGTCTGCTGTGTGATCGTCCTCCTCGTGTCTCCACCTCCTTCCTCAGTCGCCTCCTGCAGCCTGTCACCATCCCCCGCCGCAGCCTGCTGGAGCTGCAGTCCTTCAGCAAGGTGACACACACACATCATACGTATGTATAATGCGTGATAGATATATTTTATATTGTTGATAATGACGATGACTCATTGACTGTCTTGAACTTTAAATATTCAACGGAAAAATTAATAAAAAGACAAGTTAAAAAAGTTAGTTAACGAGATGATAAATCCATTTAAAGTTAGCTAATTAGATTATTATTATTATTATTATTATTAAATTTAATGTTAAAAAGAGTGAAAGCCACTTCAGGCTCAGGTCTCACATGAGCTTTAGATAAACTAACACCACATCAGTGGGTTTGTTCTCCATCACTGTGACTGGATCTACAGGATCTTTCCTTTGAACTGCTTCCTGTGTTTGACCTTTGACCCCTGCAGCCCTCAGACTCTGAGCAGAGCTTCCAGAGGGGTCAGAGCTTCAACACCAGCACCGGCCGATACACAGCACCCGTCTCTGGCTTCTACCAGCTCACAGCCAGCCTCCTGATAGGTGAGACACTAACACAACAGTCCTGCTCACTGGGACAGGTGACTTGGAGGAATGCACCTGAGTTATTTCATCTACATCATTCACAACAACGTTACTGAGATATCGTGTCCAGAATGAGATGGACGACCTGAAAACAAAATGGCTGCTGCTCTGGCAGAGGAATAAAAACATGTTTAATATTACCACTGAAAAGTAGGGTTGCAAAATTCTTGGAATTTATGGGAATATATTTGGGAATATTATATTTATGGGATATATGGGAAATTAAGGGAATAAACGGGAATAAACTGGGAATTTTCAAAATTGAAGGTTGGCTCTTCATAGGGAACTTAAACATAGTTGAGGAAAGTATATTTTAGCATAATCTTGACTAAAACAAACAGATGCCATTCAAATACACTTGAAGATCCATGCCATTCCTCAATCACATGCACAGAGCACACTGCTTACTGCATGGCTAACGAGACCACGCCCCCTACTGGCACCGTGCACGCCGCCATCACATGTACAGGAGATTTCTAGAAGACTGGACCAAACTTTTGAGCCTGAAGCACAGAGACTATTGGAGGCACACATTTGTGCCTGTGGAATAAACATATATAATATATGTATATATATATATAATATATTCCCAGTTAGTTCCCCTAAATTCCCAGTAATTCCCAATAATTCCCATGGAAAGTTTCCAATATGGAATATTTCCAAAATGCCCAACCTTAACTTCCCATGGAAATTTACCGGAAATTTTCCGCCCCTTTGCAACCCTACTGAAAAGTACTGCTACAAGAAGTCAGACGCCATGATGACATTGGTCCATGTCCAATGACACAACCATTCAGTCTCATCACCATAACAACCAGTAACACATCTGTCACCAGGTGTTAGACAGAGGTCACCTCTCTGATCAAACAAACTGTCCCAGTCTGTTTAGATGTGACAACAACATGATAATAAACTGCTGTGCATTAGATAATCTGTGTGTGTGTGTGTGTGTGTGTGTGTGTGTGTGTGTGTGTGTGTGTGTGTGTGTGTGTGTGTGTGTCAGAGTCTGGTGACAGAGTCCAGGTCCGGCTCAGAGACAGTGTGAGGGCAGCGATCTGCATCGAGTCTCTGTGTCAGAGTAACCTGTGAGTACTTCCTGTTTCTTCTTCTTCTTCTCTGTTTTCCACGTGGTGTCTGCAGCTGTTTGTGCAGCTGTTTGTGCAGCGGCGTGAGTCGTCACAGCTGCGATCAGTGATTAGAGGTTAGACTGAACCTCTGGTGAGCGACAGATAAACAGGCTGTTGGTGTTTGTCCCTGTTCCAACACGAGTCTGAGCACAAAGCCCAGATCACAGAAATGTTTCTGTTGCTTCCGAAGATCCGCTCATGATTTACAGCGTGATGGGCCCTCAGACAGGATGTGACCTGCGCTCGCTGCTAAGTCTATGATTCCCAGCAACAAGGCGTCTCGTTACAGTGCTAAGAAGCAAGTGTTAGCATTAGCCCTGCTAATAAGCAGCCGGTCTCAGGTCTCGTTTCTATTGGCGCGCAGGTGTTTGTCACAGCGGTCAGAGTTCAACACGACTGATCTTCGACCAGCGCAGCAACAAACCGTCATGGCGCGGCGCAAGCTATTGGAAGTGATGAGTTCCAGAGTCAGTGGTGCTGTTGCTGGGTTCTGTCTAAAAGCCGCATTATCCTCATCAGTCAGCCCGTCTCTGTACCGCCACACCTGTCATGACTCACTCACTCGTGTTTTCTGTCTGTGTGTCTTAGCTCTGTGGAGTCGGTGATGGGCGTGGCAGCTGCTGGAGGAACCTTCAGCATCTTACTGACAGGAACGCTGTATCTACAGGTACAATACACACCTGAAGATCCACACACCTACACTCAGATCAGAAGCTGCCGAACGCTAAACACTAAACTGTGTGTGTGTGTGTGTGTGTGTGTGTGTAGGCTGGAGAGTACGTCTCAGTGTTTGTGGACAACGCCACCGGCTCGGCCATCAGCGTCCTGCAGGACTCCCTGTTCTCTGGGATCCTGCTTGGAGTCTGAGCACCAACACACGGCAGAGGTGTGACATCATCCACTCAAGCCCCTCCCACACCATCACATCTGCTTCATCATTTAAACAGACTGGTGGCACAGCTGTTCACCGCCCCTCTCCCACCTGCTGTCACCGATCAGCTGCACCATGTGATCAGGGCGGAGTCAGACATCCAGACCTGATGAGACGGAGTCTGGACCTGGATCTACTTCTAGATGATAAAGTGAATAAGAGAAGCTCAACTGTCCTTTACTCCTGTCACATAACAGCTACGTCTCCACGCCGGGGTAACTCCTCCCCTTCGCTTCCTGTCTGCGTCTTCTGTTGTTGTGGCGACGGACGATGATCTCGACGCAGGAGCTGCGGTACATCTCCCTCCCTCTGCTCCAGCCACCAGCTCCACCTTCACAACAACCAGCTATTCTTAAAGGAGCCACGCCACTCGTGTAACATTATCTTCGTCAAAGAGATATTGCGCCAAATCGCCGGCACGCATGAACGATACATTAGCATAACTTGATTTCAGGCTGGATCGTGTGTTCAGGGGAGGCGGAGTTCACACCCTGCACAAAATGTATTTGTCATCTTACTGTCATCACTCAGGTTGTCCATGAGAGAGAGAGAGAGCGAGAGGACGAGAGACCAAGACTCTCTATTTTCTTTTCTCTTTTTCTTTCTTGCTCCCACATTGAGTAACGAGTGACGACTGAGAAAGACGAGACACCAACAAACACTCAGCACTCCACCGGGTGAAGACAGGACGGTCTGACGGTGGTTAAGATCGTAGCGTCTTCACTATCAACCGTCCACTCACAAAGAGCTTTTCTAGTCATACAGACCAGTCACAGTTCATTCACCTATTCCCTCACACATACGTCATCACGCCCACACACTGATGGAGCAGCCCGAGGACACTTCAACACGTGGACCGGAGGAGCCGGGGATCGAACCACCGACCTTGTGATTAGCAATACAACAACACCAAGAAAATAATCTTTAACTGGGTGAAAAACATTTGAACTGTCAGAGTGTAAACACCAACGATGACTTTCTAAAGACTCATGACATATAAAACTTTCTGCTTTAACTTTTCATTTTTCAGCAGCTGCAGTTCAAACCTCCACTGACATTAAATCTGAGCTGCAGACGTGTGTTTGTGTATTTACACACTTTTTCCAGGACTCTCAGCCTCTCTAACAAAGAGGCCTGTGTTAAAGGCCAAATGAAACATCGTATGAAACCCTCATTCATTTTCCTGCACAGAATTGACATTAAGTCTGGATGTGTGGGCGAGGCTGGGCGACGCCTCTGAAGTGTGTCCTGTTCGTCCACAGAGACACGTCATTAGTCCAGGACAATGTCCAGAGGTTTACTGGACGGATCAGTTCCTGTCTGTGGACTGAGACTCCACACAGGCCTCTGATGTCCCGAATGCTGAGAATCAGAAAACTCATGATCTTGTGTTTTTCATGTCAGAGCTGTCGTTTTCCTGGAGCGCCGCCTGGTGGACGATAGAGGAACTGCAGCAGTGGAGGCTGGTCGTCTGATCGCTTTGAATATCTGACATTGTGTTAAATCTTTATGTTTCAGCAGCTCATCAAGAACGGAGAGCTGAAGCTAACGGAGGAAATACTGAGAATAACCACCTGAACAGGTGAACAGGAACCACCACCCCGCTCCACAGAGACTTGTACAGATTGATCTAATGATTGTATGACGTCACTCCTCATTCTACTTTAATATGAATATTTATTCTCTGGAAGAAACAAGTTGTGAATAATTGTGATAATAAACCTTCGTACTCTCCGTCAGTGTTTGTTATTGATCAGAAGAATTTAGCTGCTGGAGAAAGAAGCGAGAATCGAGCTGAAACAAACACCTCGACTCACAGTTTCATTTAAACTCTCTGTTAAAGTTCAAATCTGAAACATCTATATCTTCTACATGTTGTTCAGTCGTGTTCTTACATCATCACAAATGTTCCCATCAATTCTCAAACCAGAGAAATCTGTGATTTTAATCATGGTGATGTTTCATTGGTCGCCTGTTGATGACATCATCTCTTCTATGGTCATGTGTCAATGTGTTTGTCTGACAGAAGCTCAACATCCACTTTTATCTGGTTTTAAGCCACAGACTCTTTTGGTGGTTTTCGTCTCTACATTTGAAGCAGATGATTCGTGGGACGTCTGGATCTTTATCAGCTGCAGCTGCTGGAGACGTCCTGTCCTGTGTCACTGAAGAGCGTCGCTGAATCTCTGATGTTTAAAGTCAAACTGTTTTATTCAGAGTTTCTCCTGGTTTAATCTCCTGGTGTGTTTGTTGTGGAGAGGAGGAAACCTCTGTGGATCGTTCAGCTGCAGGTAAAAACCTGCTGAACGTCTGGTTCATGAGCGATCAGAGAAACAGTCAGAACAAAGGTTAGCGTCAACTTCAGCCCCGACACTTCCCTGAGTCTCTGTCCTCCGTACAGCGTCACTCAGACTCTGAATCCAAACAACAACTCCCATGATCCCACAGCTGTTGGTCAACAAATATCTGACACCACCTGAGCTCCACCTCTGATTCTACACCTGTTCAACAGGCACAGACTGCTCCTTTAAACCTCTTATAAACACACTCTCTTTTACACATGCGCCAAGTCACGCACGCACACACACACACACACACACACACACACACACACACACACAGCTGAATACACAGTGTGTGGAGGTGGGTCGACGTGAGATCATCATACTCATAAAGTGGCGCCTTGTGTTTGACTCTGAGCCAAGAAAACACACACACACACACACACACACACACACACACACACACACACACACTGAGTTACCGTACAAGGCGTGTCGACAGAATAATGCGGCTAGCATGACGGCCCTGCTGACAGCAGGGCTTATTACACACACACACACACACACACACACACACACACACACACACACACACACACACACACACAGACTAAGACAGACTGTTCGGGACATTTACACGTGAATATGATAAATAAAGTTTTGTTCAAACACCAGGATGTACGTCACTGGACTGACACTGTCCTCCCAGAATGCAAAGCTCCTCAGACGTGAAGAAGCTATAGTTTTTAGAAAGTCGGGGGCTCCAGCTCTGCCTCTGAAAACAGCAGGAAACCAGGTCAACGATGCTAACATGCTCATGTTAAACAGGGTTCACCAGATTAGCATGCTAACATGAGCTAATTAGCAGTAAACAGTCCATCTGTGCTTCATGGCATCAGCTCTGCAGGAGACCTTCACAGCCTCAACACTACAACACTGACCTGGGTCAAACTAAACACAATCCTCATTATTAAACACCATTATTCACTCAAACACCAGCATTTGTTGAACTTAAACAGTCTACCTCGAACTTTAAATACAATTCATCTGAAAAACAAAAAATAAATAAAAAACTCAGATAGATAACACAATAAATACACAAAATATAATATATATATATATAAAAAAAACGGTCATGGCTTGGTTACCTCCTCCTGACCTGGACTTCGTCTCTCTCTTTATTCTACGCCATCGACACTTTTCCATTCGCTCCTGTCATCATTACTACGACCACTAGATGTCGCCGAGCAACAAAACCTAATTATGATGTCATAATAACCTGCTGCACAGACGAGCTGTCGGCTCGTTTCTTACAAGACAGACTTGAATGAGCAGAAGTAACAGTTAAACGAAAGCAGGCCTTTAGACACCAGGTGGATGCACACACACCTAGACCAGGTGAGAGAGCAGCTGCTGTCACTGTGTGTGTGTGTGTGTGTGTGTGTGTGTGTGTGTCGTGTGTCGTACTCACAGCTTCAGCTGGGTTTCCTCATCACGTCCAGTTTCTGGTTCACAGCAGCGTTCTGACCTCGTCTGATGGAGAAACAACATCATTATTAATCAATCAATCAGCATCTGTCATCATTCATGTGTCTGAGTTTGACCTCTGATCACACACATCAAGACTCTGAGCTATAAAACACACTGATGATGATGTTGACTTCCAGCTTCTGTATCATGTGCATAAGAGATCGTTTCAGTAATTAGACTGCACCTCCAACTGCGTTTCAAACATCTAACTCTAAAACTTCTGTCCACATCACAGCAGGATGATGATACATAGTCTGTGTAAACTGATATATATATATATATATATGTGTGTGTGTGTGTGTATAAGAGCTGGACCATTAATCTAAATACATTCCAAATCTCAATATGGCCAAGTTCAATATCCAAATCACAGGAACTGCAGTTTTTTTGATGAATGTAAAATGTGTCACAACATTGTTGTTGCAACAAAAAAATCACATGTACATAATTTTTACATAAAAAAAAAAAAGACTCCAATCGTTTGATCGTCACCCTGTGAAATTGCCAATAACCAATATGATCAGACACACGCTGCGTTACCCTACGAGAAAGAAAGAAAACACCCAAAAATCTCTCTCTCTTTCTTGGATAACCTGAGCGATGACAGTAAAATGACAAATACATTTAATGGCTGTTAAAACTAAATTATCATCACAAACTCAGAAACTGAACAAACTGAAGTTCTGTCTCCGCTCTGAAATCTCAGCAGCTCCGACACACTCCCATCAGCTTCTTTACAATCAGCTGATCAGAGCGTGTGTGGTTATATGTGGATATATATGTGAAACTGTGGCAGGAGAAATATGTATATATATATATATATATATATATATATATATATATATACACACAGTATATATAGGTATATGTATATATATATATACATAGATACACACAGTATATATAGGTATATGTATATATATATATATATATACACACAGTATATATAGGTATATGTATATATATATATATATACACACACAGTATATATAGGTATATGTATATATATATATATATATATACACACATATATACATAGATACACACAGTATATATAGGTATATGTATATATATATATATATATACATATAGTATATATATATATATATATATATACACACATATATACATAGATACACACAGTATATATAGGTATATGTGTATATATATATATATATACATATAGTATATATATATATATATATACACACATATATACATAGATACACACAGTATATATAGGTATATGT
>NW_019525396.1:36985-50700 GCF_002814215.2 Seriola lalandi dorsalis | reverse complement strand
ATATATATATATATATATATATATATATATATATATATATATATATATAGATATACACATATATATACACACAGTATATATAGGTATATGTATATATATATATACATATATACACACAGTATATATAGGTATATGTATGTATATATATATATATACATATACATATATACATAGATACACACAGTATATATAGGTATCTGTATATATATATATATATATATATATATACATATATACATAGATACACACAGTATATATATAGGTATATATATATATATATATACACACATATATACATAGATACACACAGTATATATAGGTATATGTATATACAGCGGGGTCCAACAGTCACACCCAGTGATTCATACTTCGGTGGCACCACAGAAACATTACAGATGTTTTCAGGCTGTGTAAACTGTGATGCCTGTGATTCAGTGTGATGCTGATGAGTGTTTGTAAACATTGTTTGTCATATTTATTGACGACATATTAAAGATGCCAGCAGTTCCTTCAGATGCAGTTATAAGAATTGTCCAGCAGAGGTCACAATATTTACTGTGATAAAATGCTTTGAGCAACAAACCATCCTCTACACATTTACAGTGCAGGTGGAGCTATTTATTAGTTTATTAGCTTCTTTGTTGTTTTGTTTATTTATTTGTATGAAGTTAGACCCGTTTACTCCAGTCTTTTCCTTCTGTAGTTAGTCATTCAGTCTGCCTTGTTTTTCTAGTTGTGTATTTACTCTGTTGGTTTATTGTGTAACAGAGGAGCAGCACTGTGGACACCTGATGCTTTATAACAGGAAAACAGGTACAGGACCAGCATGCACCTGGGAGGGAGGCAGCAGGACCCAGGGTTTCTTTTCTTGGTGCTCTGTTCCTCTTTTTTTGGGTCCAACCAGTTCACCTCAATGAGTACCGGCTAAACCATAGACACACCAGTTTGTATAACACAGATCTACAGCAGCACAGACTGCAGAGAGCAGGTGAACCAACACCTGTGAAACAGTCATGAACATAGATGACGGATTATCACAGCACTGTTGGAGCAGTCTGATGTGCTGTTCCTAATAAACTGACACCTAAACACTAAATGAAAATTTAAATTGGGTGAATTTACAAGGGTACTTGTAAGTCAAATCTGGCCACACTGTTCAGGAGCGGGAAATTTAAATCTGCCACTGAAACTAATCCATCATATGTAAATCTTTACTTTCTAAATTAGCTCTGGTTTTAGCACAGTGTGTTAACAGGTGTGTAACACAGCTGGATAACATCAGCTTCTGTTAGATCCACACTCAGCTCACCTGCCTTAATCTAGCTTTGAGTTACACAGCAGGTTATTAACACAGGGACCACACCTGCTCTACATAGTGATGGTAGAAGGTGACATGAGCCAACATGACAGCAAACAGAAAAACACTGATCTACCGTCACACCGTGTTACCAGCTGTAGAAATATTACTAAACATTTGACCTTCAATAAAGCCTGTTTAGATTCTGTTTGTTTGGGATAATCTAGCCCAGATTTAACAAGGATGAATTTAGTGGTTTTTGGTCTAGACTGGTCCAATGTGGTCTGGAAAGAAACAAAGCAATGAAATCTTTTTGTATTTTCATAAATAGACCAAACGCTTGACAAATCTGAAACTGTTTTAAAGACTCTTCCTCTTGTCTGGATTAATCTAGTCCACATTAAGAAATCTAAGTGACGTGGTTTCTGGTCTAGACTTGGTCCTATACGGTCTAGAAAATAAATCTAGAGTTTTCACAAACAGAGTAAATGTGTCCCAGAGCTGAACCTGTGTTTTTAACAGACTTTAGCTTCTTTAGTCAGAAGTATAGGCTCCTGGTTTTTGTCTGAGTGACAAACAAAGCTGTGACTTTAAAGAAAACAAAGTCGTCCAGGTTTAACTATGATGAGTTTCAAAGCTAAACTGGACAGTTTGTGTGTTTGTTGGCTAACAGTGTCACATGACCTGTGGCCACGAGGCCAGGAGACTACACTCACAGAAACACGTGACATGGCATCCTGTCGGCTAACGGCAGAAACCGGGACATTTAACGGAGTACAGTGCTCATAAAGTTAGCTAACAACAACAATATGTCACCTCCACCCGGAAGGGAAAGCTGCCAGGGTCTGAGCGGGAGACACAGGTCCGGGTGAAGCGGGATTACAGAACTGAGACTGACTCCGGTCTGGTTCCGGTTAAGGTGTTTGTCGTTACGGTCAACAGAACACCGGTAAATCCAACATGGCGCCTTGTCATTTCTTCTTCTCTCACCGACCACCGACCGCAGCAGCTCAAGCTCCCCGCCGCCTCCAGTGGCGGGAACAAATACTGCAGCAACGCAGTGGATCAATGAATAACGACATGATCGGTGGATATTGATTAATTTATGAATTTAGCACCTTGTCTGTTTTCTATTTGGCTGTTACATTGAAGCTAAGAATATATGTGATAAGTTTCTTTTGAATTCAGGATCACACTTAGCAAAAGTAAAACAAAGTCCAACAGTGAGTCAGTCCCCATAGACTTCCATGTTAAAATGTTCAACTTTACAGCAGAAATAAACATGTTTACAGCCTGGTACAAAAACTGTTTTGGTCTCTAGAGCTGATTTCCTCCTTCATAACAACTGTTCATATAACTCACCTGTTTATTAAGGCTTAAAGTTACACATCATTTAGTCTTGGCTCCACACAAGCCCCACCTCTTTGACCATTATTTGGATTAGCTGGGAGTTAGGGGCGGAGTCAGGCACTGCCATGATGGCGACGGTGGAGCAGCTCACTCTGAGCTTCAAAACTGCTCATCAGAAACCTGTGGGTGACATCACAGAGGCTTTGTCCATCTTTATTTAAAGTCTATGGGTCCGACCCGGTATTTACAGCAGCAGCACCAGCGTTAACATCAGTAAGAAGTGACCATTTCCTCTTCATGTCAGAGCGGAGAGATCAACTAGAAACCTGAATGAAAAAATTATTCAGTCACAAAGAACCTAGTCTACATAAGCTACTGATCAACCATCCTTTCAGGAGGCTGCATTAACACAGAACACGAATCACAATTACGACGAGTTTAATGACAAACTACATGTTTTTACATTACAGTTAATTTTAAACGTGTGGAAAACTTCACACTGAACTAAAAAAGTAGTGTTTGTTGTTCATGATGCTGACATGGAAGTAGTTCACTGTATATGACTCACATTCTGAAATTAAAAATTAAAAAAATATATCTCAGATATCAACAATTTCTTCATCTGACAGTTGATTCGCTGACAGTGTTATTTCAGTCTCACTATTCATGCAGTGACACTAAAGGAACAATCCCACAGTTTAGGAAATCTTCCTGTCAGCCATCTTGGTGCAGACGCCCTACAGACCTGTATTTAATATTTAATACTGTGTTGAGTCACTGCTCCAACTTCTGTTTGTACATCTGCTCAACAGACAACACGTAACTCAGAGTTGCTGGAAGGTGGAGCTGTTCTTCTTTTGATGGAGCTAGGCTAACACTTTCTACCTGTTTCCAGTCTTTGTGCTAAGCTATGCTAAAAACATCTGTGTAGAAGACAGAGAACAAGACGATTTTCTAAAATGTTGAACTGTTCCTTTAACTTTAGTACGAGAAGCAGAAAAACTAAAATATAAAAAGTCATATCAAAAGAACATTGTGTATCTTTAAACTTAATGTAAAATTCATTTAAGAGCTTGGCTTAATCAGAGCTGCCAACATCAGTGCTCAGTTTCATACAGTATTTACAGTGTAATCTGCTGTTCACGTTAAATAGAGACGAAGGGACTGTGACGGAGGAATAAGGCGCACAGTGTGGGAAATGTTCGCGGACACACAACGAGTAAATTACTTATTGTCAAGCAGCACAAGGACACACACAGACAATCAGAGACACAAAATACCCAAAGATGGTTTAGCGTTGCCTCAGAAAACCAAACCTCTACATGTATCAGTCTTCTGGCTTTTTGAGTTTACAGTGTTCAGACCACAAACGAGCACACGAACAGGATGTGTCCTTCCAAACCATTGTTGTGATATACGCTGAAAACCCAGGTAATAATGAGATTATAGTGCTATGGTGATTATATTGATGCTGCAAGTGAATTATTTTTTACGATGTATCAACTATGATCCGAGTCAGGTCGAGTTGAGTCAGGTTGACCCGAGTGGAGTATACAGGTTTGTAGTAAGGAACACTCTCATCAGGAAGTGGATTCGGCTATCCATTCAGCAAATGTGTATCAGCTCAGTGCAGACCTAATAGCTCTGAGTTTATTCTACCTTCATTAGCATCAACTAAAAAGTTGTCAACTTTCAACCCTTTTGCTTTCTCACATCGCTGGTCAATCCTGTGTCACCTGCTATGCCGCAATTCATCGAGAAGTAATTTACTTTAGCCCGATAGAAATATTTTGTGTCACCTGATGAATCTCATTGCAGTGTTTTAGCCTCCACCAGCTCCTGGGGGAAACATCTGGCTCTTTATGTGTCACATCAAACACTGTTGTCATTTACATTGTGTTAGCTGTCATCTGACAGGACATGATGCATCACTGACTCTAACACCTGTCTAAACCGTTCTCAGTCTGTAGCGGAAGCGTACATCAGTGGTGGGCTGCAGGATTCCCAGTCCGGCTCTGTTGGAGTCCAAAGTGGCTCTGGTCTGGCCGTCCTCCACCTGGACATCGAAGTAGAGCAGCAGGAGACAGAGGAACTGTTTGATCTCGTTGATGGCGAAGAATCGCCCGGGACACATGGAGGAGCCGGAGCCGAACGGCATCAGGTAATGCTTGAGCTTCTGATTGTTTTTGTAGAAGTCGGTCCTCTCTCTGCCGTCCTGCATGTAGCGGTCAAACTGGAATGTCTGAGTGCATGGAAACAAAAACAAGACAGTCAAACAGTTTCACTCAACCCAACCTGAAGTCACAGTGTCTTTGACGAGAGCTGGACACCAGACTGTCCGTGTTTATGTCTGCAGTGTGAGCTCATTCAATGTGTTGATTAGTGTTTTTGTTGTTTTGCTTTGAAGTCTGATGATAGTCACAATTACTTTTTCTCAGAATTGATGTTATGCTTATTATTATTAAATTCAAACGTTTGTCTACACGTTGACATTGTACTGAAAGACACAGGAAGTAAAAGTAAAAGTAAATCATCACCCGATTTTATTAATGCAACTGTGATGTCATTCATTAATGAAGTCAGCGATTTAAAACACTGTTCATCTAAGTATAACTGATCCAATATATATTACTTACTATTAAAAACAAAGTGGTGTGAACAACCCTTAAAAAGCCTTTAATTAACCCTGAATTCCCCCTGAAAACACAGAAACATCTAAACCCGAATTAGCCACAGATCTTCATTTGTCCTTTACTTTGAAAATCTAAAGCTGTTAAAAAGCCCTTAATTTGAAAAGGCCTTCATGAATAGATGAAGCAGATGTTAAGGGCTTCATGAGTTTTCTCCTTAATTTCCAGATGAACCTGAATAATGTGACAAATCCCTGAAAGTTGAATTTTTAATTGGCTTCTATGGGGATTAAGGGATTTTTAGGGTAAAAACAGCTTTAAAAAAACTAAATTTACAAAAATTTACAAAATTTAATTAAATAAACCCCTTACTTTGTACCCTAAGAAGACCTTTATTCTTCATTTAAGGGGTAAATTTGGGGATTCATCCCAGATTTGAGTTCTTAATGAGTTTTCTGTGTGGATGAACAGGTTTTTAGGGGGAAAACCACTTAACTTTTGGCATGGAAGCTTCCACCAGATTTACAAAATTAAGAGCCTTTTAAAGTATAAATCCAAAGAAGGGTGTCATGTCATTTGGCCAACATAAAGGCATTTTTACCATTTAAAAAGTCATTAAACCATCAGATTATCCATTAAAAAATTTGGTTTGTAGATAAAGAACCAATGGATTCAGCTTTACAGTGAAGATGATGACAGTGTATCTAAGTTAATTGATAAGTGATTGAACAGTACCTGAGGCTCCTCGTAGATGTCGGGGTCCAGGTGCATACTCTGAGGGTACAAGGCGATGATATCTCCTTTTCTAACGGCCACCGAGCGCTCGCTGTCCAGCCGCAGGTCGAAGTTCTCCTGAGCCACCCGGATGTTCATGGAGGCCGAGGACAGACGGAGACTCTCGCTGATGGCGCTCTCTGTGGATGAAGGTCAGATCTGGTGTTACCACACCGGCCCAGAGACAACAAAGAGGCTCAGTGCACCATGGCAACACTGCTGCTGTTGAGTACTCAGAGAAACCAGTAAACCCAGAGAGACCAGTAAACCTGGAGAGACCAGTAAACCCAGACAGACCAGTGAATCCAGAGAGACCAGTAAACCTAGACATACCAGTAAACCCAGAGAGACCAGTAAACCCAAAGAGACCAGTAAACCCAGATAAACCAGTAAACCCAGAGAGACCAGTAAACCCAGAGAGACCAGTAAACCCAGAGAGACCAGTAAACCCAGAGAAACCAGTAAACCCAGACAGACCAGTAAATCCAGAGACCAGTGAACCCAGACAGACCAGTAATCCCAGAAAGACCAGTAAATCCAGAGAAACCAGTAAACCCATACAGACAAGTAAACCCAGAGAGACCAGTAAACTCAGACAGAGCAGTAAACCCAGAGAGACCAGTAAACCCAGACAGACCAGTAAACCCAGAAAGACCAGTAAACCCAGACAGACCAGTAAACCCAGAGAGACCAGTGTACCCAGAGACCAGTAAACCCAGAGAGACCAGTAAACCGAGAAACCAGTAAACCCAGACAGACCAGTAAACCCAGAGAGACCAGTAAACCCAGAGAAACCAGTAAACAGAGAAACCAGTAAACCCAGACAGACCAGTAAACCCAGAGAGACCAGTGTACCCAGATAAAGGAGTTTGTCCAGCTGCTCTTTGCTCAGCGTCACGTCTCTGTCGCTGGTGAACTCCACGCCGTCGAGTCCCAGGACGTCGTGGATCTCCTGACGGACGACCTGCAGAGCCTCAGGGTGACTCGCCAGGTAGTACATGGCCCAGAAGGTGGCGGGGGCGGTGTTCGCCACAGACGCCCAGAGGATTGCAAAGTGATGAGCTGAGAGACGGGGGGGGGGCAGAGGATTAGGGAGGAGAACAGAGGAGAACAGAGGAGAACAGAGGAGAACAGAGGAGAACAGAGGAGTATAGAGGAGAACAGAGGAGATCAGAGGAGAACAGAGGAGAACAGAGGAGAACAGAGGAGTACAGAGGAGTACAGAGGAGTACAGAGGAGAACAGAGGAGAACAGAGGAGTATAGAGGAGAACAGAGGAGTATAGAGGAGAACAGAGGAGAACAGAGGAGAACAGAGGAGTATAGAGGAGAACAGAGGAGTATAGAGGAGAACAGAGGAGAACAGAGGAGTACAGAGGAGAACAGAGGAGAACAGAGGAGAACAGAGGAGTATAGAGGAGAACAGAGGAGTATAGAGGAGAACAGAGGAGAACAGAGGAGTATAGAGGAGAACAGAGGAGAACAGAGGAGAACAGAGGAGAACAGAGGAGTATAGAGGAGAACAGAGGAGAACAGAGGAGAACAGAGGAGAACAGAGGAGAACAGAGGAGTATAGAGGAGAACAGAGGAGAACAGAGGAGTACAGAGGAGAACAGAGGAGTATAGAGGAGAACAGAGGAGAACAGAGGAGAACAGAGGAGAACAGAGGAGAACAGAGCAGTATAGAGGAGAACAGAGGAGTATAGAGGAGAACAGAGGAGAACAGAGGAGAACAGAGGAGAACAGAGGAGAACAGAGGAGAACAGAGGAGAACAGAGGAGAACAGAGGAGTATAGAGGAGTATAGAGGAGAACAGAGGAGAACAGAGGAGAACAGAGGAGAACAGAGGAGAACAGAGGAGAACAGAGGAGAACAGAGGAGCACTGAGCCTTATAGCACAGTGGAGTATGACACAGTGCAGTAATAGTAAACTAACTGGAGTTCCGTCATGAGAGAGTTCAGCTGGAAGAATCTGATTTTCATTAAACCAAATCTAAAGCAGAAACAACCCACCAGAGAACCATGTGGGAAGCTCTGTGGTGGTCTGGACGAAAACCAGCCGTTTCACAATAAACTTACTAAACGTCTGTTTTCTGGGAAACAGGGATCGTACAAAGGAATGATAGATATCTGACTAAGACCTGACTTGTAGCAGCAAAGAAAGCCATGAGAAGTGGGTGTTCCTGGTGTGGCTGATGATGATGCAGTCTGCATATCAGGGTTCAGACCTGTTCAAACCTGCATTAAAGGGATAGTTGTGGTTATCTGACGTGGTGTTGTGTGAGATATTCATCTATACTCAGTGCGCTACCTGCAGTGGATTCAGATCAGGGTCAGTTTAGAGGAGAAGCAGGAGCACTTGGACAGGAGCGTAGTGATGAGCTGTAGTGGGTGGAGTCAGCGCGAAAACATGTTTTAGACACTTCAAAAAAAAAAGCTAATATCAGTTGAAGCTTTATTTTCACTTTATCAAACAAACCTTTACTTTGGAACAACCGCCCACTGTATTACTCTACAGATCAGCTGTTCGAGTCAGACGGTAGTTCAATGGTTGAAATATTTAGTTCCAAGTAAATGTCTGTTTCATAAAGTGATGAAAATATTCAAAATAAAGCTACAACTGATATTAGCTTTTTTCTGTGGGTGCTTTTTACAGTGACTAAAACAGGTGTTTTCTGTGGCCCCGCCCACAGCAGCTCATCACTCAGCTCCTGTCCAGGTGCTCCTGCTGCTCCTCTAAACTGAATCCACAGCTCCAGATTTTCTCTTCTTCTACTTTTCTGGCAGACTAGGCACAGGAAGTGCACTGCTGCCTCCTGCTGGTTAAAAACAACTTTTGGTTTTTGCAAACAGAAATAATGTACGTGTTTATTTATATATAGAGTGGGAAAGTGAGAGCCAATCGCAGGTGGTCACTACGGACAATATTATGATCAGCTGTGAACGGGATCCTACGGGACGATCTGCTCTCAGAGAGAAGGATAGAAGTTGGTTTGTTTCTTTAACGCTGCACTGATCAGTATTTTATTACTGACACTAACTTGAACAGGGCCAGAACATTCTCTTTAAGGTGGTTTAAGAAGTTACTGTTTGTTTCTTTTAAGGAGGACCGTGATCTTTCCTGAACCTAAGCCAGACCTGAATCCAGTAGAGCTGAGCTGTTGATCTGTCTGGTTCAGAGCAACGTTCTGACAGTAATCAACCTGTGACATCTTACTGAACAGAAACCAAGTCAAAGGTGATGTGGTCTACCTGCTTTGTGGGAATCCGTCAGTGAGTCGTACTGATTGAACACCTCCGATCGTCTCTTGATGAACTGAGACATGTTGGACCAACACGACATCCTGTGCGGCAGGAAGTAGTTAATGAGCTTCTCGCGGATCGCCTTGGTCTGTCCCAGCAGCCAGAGGGGGATCTGAGCGATGAGGAGGGGGAACATGATGTCAAACTTGATGAAGTCCTCCCTCAGCACCCCCATCCTGCTGTGGCGGATAGCGGACAGCGGCCTGCCGTACATGGTGAGGAAGGTGGCCTCGAACATGACCGTGTAACAGAACTCGTACATGCTGCCGCTCCTCCAGCCACCATCGTCCCCCGGCCTCTCCTCCAGGTGGTCCTGACGAAACAGCAGCATGAGGTTACTCATCATGCTCTCCGTCAGGGGCGTGAGACTGTCCCCCTGGAGGAGGTGGAAGGAGCGTTTGATCTTTTCCCTCATGCCAGGGAACTTCCTGCTGATGACGGGCGGGTAGCCGAAGGTGAAGGGAGCCACCGTGTTGGAGAACTCGTTAAAGTCCAGCTGCCGGCCATGTTTGATGATGCTTGGATACATTAAAGGGTCCATGATGAAGGTCATGTACTTACCTGCAGGGGAGAGGAGACCTGAGTCAACACAGCAGCTAATAACATGATTATCACAATATTCTAACGAAGAAAATGTGAATATGAAGAATGAGTTTGAAACAGTGATGAGCCACAACATCACATCACCCTAAACCTTGTGTTGTTGGACGGTTCTCGATGGTTTTATTATGGAGTATGACTTTATGTTGATGTTATCTGTGGTTTTATTTATTAGCTGTAGTGACATCAATGTTGGTTGGTAAAGGATCGGAACGCAACCATGACAACATGTAACTTTTCTTCAAAAAAACGTTTTGTTTTCAGTCTCTTGGTTTTAACAGTGTGTCTGTTATGTGTCTCTTGTTTGTCTGTTGTGTGTCTGTTGTGTGTCTCTTGTTTGTCTGTTGAGTGTCTCTTGTGTCTCTGTTGTGTGTCTCTTGTGTGTCTCTTGTGTCTCTGTTGTGTGTCTCTTGTGTCTCTGTTGTGTGTCTCTTGTGTGTCTCTTGTGTCTCTGTTGTGTGTCTCTTGTTTGTCTGTTTTGTGTCTGTTGTGTGTCTCTTGTATCTCTGTTGTGTGTCTGTTGTGTGTTTTTTGTGTCTCTGTTGTGTGTCTCTTGTGTCTCTGTTGTGTGTTTCTTGTGTCTCTGTTGAGTGTCTATTGTGTCTCTGTTGTGTGTCTCTTGTGTCTCTGTTGTGTGTCTCTTGTTTGTCTGTTGTGTGTCTCTTGTTTGTCTGTTGTGTGTCTCTTGTTTGTCTGTTGTGTGTCTGTTTGTGGTCATGTCTTGTATCTGAGCTGTGAACTGTCTCTTCGAACAGAGGCTCCGCCCTCACCCACCGGCGATCTGCACCGTAAAGATGTCTCCAAACTTCTTTTTATGTTCCTCCAGGAATTTATGGGCGTCTCTTCCAAACTCCAGAGCCTTTCCGATGAAGGGGATCCAGCCTTTTATTAAAGGAGGTTCACCGTCTCTTCTGCAACACATAGAGGAGAAATGATCAGTGGCTGTTGATCCATATCTCTGCTCCTCCTGGATGTGGGACAGAACCTCACTGTGAACACTGGCCCTGAACTTTCTCCTGTAAATGAATCATCACCCGGACTTTGGACTTGAGGTGTTCCAGTTCAGATGTTGTGAAACCAGACTTGTACAAAGAGTCATAACAGATATACTGATAACAGATCTGGACCACAGAACCACCTTTCTGCTTCCTGAGACTCGCCCTCATGCAGCTCTTTGGAAACATGAAGCCCAGAGCCTTTCTTCTGTTAGTTCAGTCCCTGTTCATTGTAATAGATAACAGTCAGAGGGTGTGTGTGTCAGTGTGTCCTACACAGCTGTTAATAATCACCCCTGTGGACTTTCAGGAGTCGACAAATACTTGTGCAGATGTTTTGCACAATCATTGCCTGCAGCCAAGTTTTAAGTTCCCACAGATTTCACTGAATCTTTTGAAACAGAATCCACCAGCTGATCAGCTGCTCTGATTCTTAACAGCCTGATTGTTACGACTGATTCCACCTGTAGGAGTGGCTCCAGAAACAGCTCCACCATATGGCCTGTAAGCTTTGTGTATAGGCCTAGTGTTGGACCTGATGTGGACCTAGTGTTAGACTCTCAGCTCCCTTCTGCTTCTTTGTCTCCAACTCGCAGGAATGTGATAATCAGACTGTTCCTGTTGCTGACCCACTTTATCTAGACACACACACACACACCACACACACACACACACACACACACACACGCATACACAGGAAACTCTCCCATAGCGGCTGATGCAGTGAACGTCAATGTGAAGCCTGTGAACTGTTCACATCACCTGACCCCCATCAGCTGTTCAGGTGTTTAACAGATCGCCCCTCCCCTCCCCCTGTCACATGACATCAAAAATGAAGTGAGCACGTCAAATACACAACGCTGTCACACTCAGTAAGTCTGGCCTTGTCAGTGTCTCTGTCTCTGTGTCCGTCTCTGTCTCAAGTCTCTGTTTCTGTATCTGTCTCAGGTTTTTGTCTCAGGTCTCTGTCTCAGGGTCTCTGTCTCAGGTTGTGTCTCTGTCTCTGTCTCAGTGTCTCTGTCTCAGGTCTGTGTCTCTGTCTCTGTGTCTCTGTCTCAGGTCTGTGTCTCTGTCTCTGTCTCAGTGTCTCTGTCTCAAGTCTCTGTTTCTGTCTCTGTCTCAGGTCTCTGTCTCAGGGTTTTTTATCTGTCTCAGGTCTGTGTCTCTGTCTCAGGTCTGTGTCTCTGTCTCTGTCTCAGTGTCTGTGTCTCTGTCTCAGTGTCTCTTTCTCAGGTCTGTGTCTCTGTCTCTGTCTCAGTGTCTATCTGTCTCAGGTCTCTGTCTCTGTCTCAGTGTCTCTGTCTCAGGTCTGTGTCTCTGTCTCAAGTCTCTGTTTCTGTCTCTGTCTCAGGTCTCTGTCTCAGGGTTTTTTATCTGTCTCAGGTCTTTGTCTCTGTCTCAGGTCTTTGTCTCTGTCTCAGTGTCTCTGTCTCAGGTCTTTGTCTCTGTCTCAGTGTCTCTGTCTCAGGTCTCTGTCTCTGTCTCAGTGTCTCTGTCTCTGTCTCAGGTCTTTGTCTCTGTCTCAGTGTCTCTGTCTCAGGTCTTTGTCTCTGTCTCAGTGTCTCTGTCTCAGTGTCTCTGTCTCAGGTCTTTGTCTCTGTCTCAGTGTCTCTGTCTCTGTCTCAGGTTTTTGTCTGAACACAGACTGTGAAAGAAATCACTGCATCAGTCTGACAGAGTTCTGCTTCTTTGTTTTTCTTTCACTGGAGGATGTCCACTTTTAGGTTTTAGGCAGGAGTGGGGGAGGGGTGAGAGTGTTTGTCTAGTGGGGGGGTGGAGGGCGAGGTTGGGTGGTGGGGTAGTAGTAGCCTGAGGAGCTGTTAACATTTCACAGTGGAAAAACCCTCCATGAGTCTGAGCTGATCTGAAATCAGGAAAACCCCCAGTGTGGTGACACAGGAAGTGACAGACTGTCTCTGTCTACACTGTGGTGTCCAAGCTGTGGTTCTGGACCCTCAGTGGGTCTCATGGAGATGACCAGGACAGAACAGCAACAACAACATCCACTCTACTAAAGGTTAGGTTGATTCCTTCAGATCATTTTCCTCCTTCAACCTCAACACCATCATCATGACACCATAGATATTGATCTGAACAATCAGGTATCAGCTGATGCTATTAAATTAATAGATTCTTCAACACACAATGTAATCATGTCCTCACTGTGATGGGAAAATGCTTTTTTCAGTCCATTTACGAGAAAACACACACACACACACACACACACACACACACACACACACACACACACACACACACACACACACACAGCAGCTTCAGGTTGAGGGTGAGACTCAGACACTGGAGGGACGTCAGTTCTCATGTTTAACAGATTAGAGACAAAATGAAAGAGAGTCATCTACATGCAGAACACCCGGAGTCTGAGCAGAGACCACAGACCCAGAACCAGAACCATGGGTTCATAAGGGTCATCATGATTCATCGTGCACAGGGTCCTGGTCCCGGACTCTGTCAGGATCTGGTCTCAGACCTGAACTGTTTCAGTTTGTCGAGTGTGTTGATCATGAAGCGTCAGAAAACCTGAGTAAGAGGTTTAATTACAGTTCAGGACAGTTCATACGACTTCCTTTAGATGTTCAACGACTACAGAGAAATACGGCAGCTTCATGGTCGGTCTACCTGCTGTGATCAGAGCCAGAGATGGAACACAGGTAAAAATTATTAGATTTGTAAACAGGAAACAAAGTCACAGCAGCAACACTCAGGTTGTATTGATGCTGCCTGTACAGCTGTAGACGTTGTTGTAC
>NW_019525396.1:18968-36273 GCF_002814215.2 Seriola lalandi dorsalis | reverse complement strand
ACCTACAGGGATCCACAGAGTCCTCACCAACATGTTGCTGCCCCTGCTCACACCACTGTGTCAGAATCATGAATACTCAGGTTACTGATGATGTGATCCAGACTGTGGATAAGACTCAGAACCAAGACACAGGTAGTCCTGTATGATCCTGATCGACAGGACCAGATCAGAACTCACATCAGAACCCGATCCAGACCAGTTCAGAGTTTCTCATTCACAGTTACCAGGAGTGAATATTGTTCACTGCACCTCCTCAATCAATCAATCAATCAATCAATCAATCAATCAATCAATCAATCAATCAATCAATCAAGAAAAAGTGAGGAAATAGCAGAAAAATAAACAGCAGCAACTGTGTCAGTCATCAAGCTCTCTGGCAATTAACACAAACTATTCATCCATAATATCATCAGCTGATTGATCTGTAATAATAAGGGAACAGAAGTAACGGTTATTGATCAACCTGACATGACACGACCAGATTCTCTCTCTCTCTCTCTCTCTCTCTCACACACACACACACACACACACACACACACACACACACACACACTCCAGACTTCAGTGTTTCCACACCGACTCACACTGACCTGCTCCTGCCGCGGAGGACGCAGAGGACCAGGGACAGGAGGCCGAGCAGGAGCAGCAGCAGCGGGGACATGTTTCCGTTTGTGTCCGGAGAGAACCGACCAGCACCGACACACACACTCACATTCACAGACACACACACACACACACACACACAGCGACAGACAAACTTTAACTTCAACACTAAACAACTCAGTCAACTCCCCACAGAGCTCACTGACTGTTTCCGGTAGCGACGCTTCAAAATAAAGTCCCTGACCACGTGGGCATGAATAAGTTGTTTTACGTCAGCAGATGTACTCACTAACTGACTCAGTAACTTGACTCAGAGTTTTCATTGTCAGTGTTTTTCTGCTTCAGCCAGAGAAGTGATTTGCTGATGATTAATTTGAGTGAACTACTTCTCATGAATTCACCATGGAAACACCCTGACATCATGACCTTATTTACACTGAGGTCCTTGAATATTTGTGATAATCTCAGACTGTCTGTCGTAATAGCTGATCAATAAGTGAATGAATAAATAAAAATGTTTCATATTCAGTTTACTGCTGTTACATCTGCTGAGAATTTAATTTACCAAAGTGAAGGTGTTAGAGCAGTTTTAGAATAAAATCCTGTAGAAGAAGAAAAATTATTTGTTTGTATTGATGACCTGAACGTGTCATTTCACAGACAAAATGTGTGTCGCTGAAACATTAATAAGATCGATGCTTCTCATTAAATCTTAGTTTTTACAGTTCAGACTTTTGATTCTAGTCACAGAAATAAGCTGAGCAAAATCAGATCAGTCATTAGATGAACTATATTATATTATATTAATATTGGTTTAACAATTCTTTCATGTCTCCCCCACATGTTGAGTTTTTGTCCTATGGACAGAGACGTCCAGGCTTTGTGTATTTGTACTTCAGTGTGGCACAGATTCAGAACTGCCCCAGATTAGGAGGCTTTAATTTTGAAAGTAAGCATTGTAATTTCCGGTTCGATCATTCCTTTTGGCTGCAGTCAGTGGTCCGTCGTGTCCAGGCTCGTGCTGTCCCGCTCTGACACGAGATAAGTAACACAAAATATACAAAATACACACACACACACACACACACACACACACACAGACACACACACACACACACACACACACGCACACTGAGATCAGAGCAGCTTCAGTCTCAGAGAGGAGCTGATGCCTGTTTTATCCATCATGTCGTTTGCCGCCATCTTGTGGCGGCAGGGTATCGTCTCTGACAGTTATCTTGACTTCCAGCTGTTGTATCTATAGTTTCTGTCATTTTCGCGGGTGTGACCGTGTCCCGTTGACAAATGGCCGGAGAGGTCAGCAGTTTAGTTTGGAGGCTGAGGACAATCCTGCTGATTAGCGATAGCCAAGAGCTAGCTGTCCCATGCGCGGCTGAGAAATGCGTGTTTCCTGGACAACAAGGATCCAGCTGTTGGTTCGCGGTACAACATATCCCATGATTCATTGCGCGCCGGCAATGAAAATATAATGGCAGCAAACATCACTGACAGAAAGTCTGAGGATTACACTGTTTAATGTAAGGATTGTTTTTCAGCTCAGTTCAACAGTTGACGGCACAACTGTTAAAACCAAGAGACTTGTGGAAAGTTACGTGTTGTCCAGGTTGCTAGGCGACAGGAGCCGCGCTGTGCGTTTCAACGGTAAAGGCGGGCAAAGAGAGCGTCTCATTTCGACTCAGCTTTCGCGCCGAGAGGCAACAACACCAGCAGCAAGTAAACGAGCTAATGACACGGATGTCTCCTCTCTGTGTGAGATCTGCTGTTGGTTACGGACAGGACAGGTTGTGTGCGATCAGAGCAGAGAGCTAGCTAGCTAGTTAGCAGTTAGCAGTGTAGCTCTGAACATGGCAGTTCTGTGTCTATGCTACAACTCCTGAAGACCGAAGTTCCCGCCTCTCCCCTGTGCTTCAACTGCAGACCTGAGTCAACACTGAGGCTGAAAATACACGATTCTACATTGTCATGGTGTCTTTGTCAGTTAATGGTAAATATGTTGAAGATTAGTGAAAAGTTATTTTTAGATATTTTCATCTATACTGCACATTTGATATGTTTACTGTCAGTTCAGAAGAATCATCCTTAAACTTGTTCAGACAGGAAGCAGCAAGATGAGACCTCCCCCCGTCTCCCCCACACAGAGACAAGCAGCGCAAAACCATGAGACAGGACAGGCCCTGAGTTTAAGAGACGTTTACTGCTGCTACTGTCATCTAAAGGTTTGTTTCAGTCCGATCCATATTTTAGTGGTTAGTGTTCAGCTGTGAACTACTGTCAGTAAAAGTCACCGCACGCCACTAAGTCCAGGTCTCTAGTCTGGGACTCACAGGACAGAGTCTGTCACACAGACTGGACTCTGTTTACACCTGGTCTCAAAATGAACTCTGCATCTGGATCATCTGGAGTACTCAGATCCTTTATTTAGGTCAAAGTACCACAACATCAATCCAGAAATACTGCAAATATTCAAAAAATACTATTACATTTATATGCAATTACATGCAAAATCATTCTGTAGTAGTACTGCACCGAAGTAAAAGTACAGTAAACATACTTCATGTAGTTACAGTGTCACAGTATCACTCATCCAGGTGATTGTGTAACTATGGAAACATTCAGAGCTCGGGCTGACCTAGCAACAGTGACTCATGATATCATCATCATCATCATCATCATCATCATCACTAAAACAGACATACATAACATGACTGTACACAAGCCACAGACCATCAGAGAGGGGGAGGAGGAAGTCAAAGTACTGACACTACACAGTACTAACAAGGTACTACACAGAAAAAGTATCTGAGTAGAATGGCTTTGAATAGAAATGTACTGAAAGTATTCAACATATTAAAATAAATGGGACTTCCATGGACAGTGAGGAAGAGTAACAAATGCTGGATGAGGCGTTTAAAGCCTGCTTGTTTTCCTCAGTCTCCTCTGGATGAACTGCAGTAACCTCTCAGTGATGAGCTGCATTCAGGCGTCAACAACACAGCAGCTTTTCTCTCCTGAGCCGGGCTCTCCCTCTGAACCTCACTCAGCTCTGCTGTCAGGCCCGAACAAAAACCTCTGTTCAACTGGTGTGTAGTAACGCAGCAGAATCACAGCCGGCACTCGCTGCTCAAAGAGCCTCATTCACTTCCCTCATGACAAACAGAAACAGTCAGTGCCTGGAGCTGCAGCAGAAAAAAACCTACCTCTGAATGTCACTGGATTGATTTACTGCTCATACTCTGATCCTTCTAAACTCAAACTAAAAGTCAGTCCAAACGTCCCCCTTCACCTGAATTTATGATTGAGGCACAGTGATAACTCATCATTAACTCTGTGTCCATATGTTATTAGTCCTTTTCTTTAGATATCAGCATCTACAGTGTGGTAAAATCTTTTTTTTTTTGGAAGAAAAAACAATGAATTAAGAACTGAATTAACATTTCTTTATTTTATCACATGTACTCAATGAGCATTCTTGAGCAGCATTGTTTTGAACAGATCACTTATCACTATAGACTGATATTGTAATGACACACACACAAACTACAGTTAATGACTTTACAAGAAGTCACACCATTTCCCTGAAACCTCACTCTACAAACCTGAAAGTGAAAGTAAAATTTCTACATTTGCCACACCCTTACTGATAACTGCTTCCCACCCCTTTGTGATGAATGCTAAAGTTTTTCTTACTTTGATTTTAAACTTCTCACGTTTTAATTTCATTGGCTGTTCAAATGATCCAACATTTCACTAAAAATCAAACATTACACTAAAGTTTAAAAACTGAATCCAAGCATCTAGCGACCCCTTAGATTCACCAGGTGACCCTTCGGAGTGGCCCGACCCCTAAGATAAGACAAGGCAAGATAAGACAAGATAAGATAAGATAAGATAAGATGTACAATTAGAAATTGTGACACACAGTTTGCTGCAGAACTGCAGCCAAGATCTGAGATATTTTAAGGTCAACAACCTCAAATATTGAACTCTTCTAAACTCTTCTGATTATTCATCTATTTAACATTTCATTTATTCACCTCCTCTGTTCACTGACATTTTATTCACCACTTCATTCAGATGCTGAATGTAGTCGCTCTATCTGTTGTTCATGAGTCGTGTGAAGGAATTTCAGCATTAAAATCTCCTGAAACTCAGTGAGCACATGAACACAGTGACGCTGTGCACAGCTGGATTCACAGCTGGATCCTGGTCTGGAGTAGGTTTGTTTGCTGAAACTTTAACAAAAGACTAATATAAAATACAACTTCAGATTAAAATACCTTTATACTTTATACTACTATAGTCTTTTCCTATACATCTCAGTATAAATCATGTGATCATACAATGGTAATATGTATGATTTTCTGTAGAGCACTGAACAATGAGAGATTTTTTCTTTTACATTTACAATAAACAACAATTTATTATTTGAAACCCACATCTAACAAGAGCCTACCTGGTATCAAAATCAGCAACTCATGGCTAAACAAAATAGTTGCAAGAAAACATTACACCTGGGAACAGGCCAGCACGTGTGAGGCTAAAGCTAACTAGCATTAGCTTAACACACAACTTTAAGCGCAACTTATGAATAAAATTACTATTCCTGTACATAAACATCTGTAACTTTCTTAGAACATGTTACTAGTACTTACAGTTAAAATGCTACTGACTGAATCAAAGATGAGTTTAAACTATTAAACACAGCAATATAATGATAATAATAATAATGATAGTTGCAGCTCAAAAGTATTTTTCTTTTCTGAGGCCAGTATGATGAGCGGAGAAAACCCTATCGCTGCAGTTGCACTATTAACCCACTAGATGGCTCCACATGCACATATATATATATATATATATAACATCAGTTTATGTCTTTTGTAGAGGTAATTTCTAACGGTTACACTAGTATATATTAAATCTTTATTGGCAAATGTATTGGAAACCCAATTACCGTTTTTTTTATGGTGTAAAATAATAATAATAATTGTAAAAATAATATTATTGTGAATTATATTTTTACAGTTACAACTCCACACACTGCAAACTCAATGAATCAGTTACACCTAATGACAACAGAAGTGTCTCAGAGGATCCAGAGGTGATGATCACTTCCAGACATTTTTTATTAATTTTTCATTTAGCATAAATCACATGATTGCCTTCAGTCCAGCAGTGCAAGTCACAACACACAGTGATAACTCATCATTAACTCTGTGTCCATATGTTATTAGTCCTTTTCTTTAGATATCTGCATCTACAGGTAAAATCCAACCAGAGTCCCACAAAGAGCTGATGGACATTAACACTCAGGTTCAACAGAAGCAGCTCGAGCATGATGTTCATTCACAAACGAGTTTTAAAACTTCATTGAAACTTACATGAACACACTTTCATTAAAAAAATCATTGTCTGAGTTATTGGTGGATTGGACGAAGAAAATTTATAGAAAAAAACTAACATTAAAATATGACAGTGATGTATGGCAGAATAATACATTTGGATAGAAATGATAAACTGATGACATGATTAACATCAACATAATTACAACCATATAATGATCCTATCCAAAAACAAATACATAATTATTTATTTAATTTCACTCTTATACTTTATGAGATAAAATGCATGAATTAATCTTCCAGTTAAAGAATGAGAAGGTGTGTTAACATCTAAAAATCTAATAATGAAACTGAAGAAGAAAATAACAAAGTAAATCATCAGGTAAGTTTCATTGCTGTGTTTTATATTTATCTTCCCATTAACATATAAATTCAAGAAAATAAAATGGTCATGTGATGAAACTCATAATGTTTAAAGACTTTGAGACTTATCTTATTAGCAAGCACAGCTAACAGGGCTTTACATAGAGGAGCTAAAATTACTGTTATCTACTACAGAGACACTGATGAACTCTGTCTACTGGTGATTGTTTCACATGATCTGGTATCAGAAGGTATCAACTACTGAACCAACTGCTCACATTGTTGAATATCCCCTTGACATTGGACTTCATCTTCTCCAGTCGTGACTTTTCTTTTCCAGTGAGATCGATTCCCTCTACCACCTTCTTCAAAAGAACTGCTCCCTCTCTTACACTCTGTAACTCTTTAATACGCTGCTTAAATCCAGGTTTGGCCTCATGTTCCTCTGTCTGTATCAGGAGATCAATGTAATCTGGAGTAGACAAAGGATCTGGATGAAGTGCAATCTCTCTCAGACGTTTCAGGCATTTAATTAACGTTCCCATGATTTCTACAACTTTCCCCTGCACCTGCTCATATTCTAATTCCAGTTGTTTGATGATTTTCTCTGCAGTCATCTTCTTTCCCAGCGCTGCCTCATATTCGCTCTTCAGTTCCTGATACGTCCTCTTCTCTGTTACACGTTTTGTGTCCCATCGGTACGTCATGTTGAAATGGTCAGTCCATGGACACTTTCCTGTGCACACTGTGCAGTTTCCATTTTTCATTGCAGAACACCGTATTTTAGCCTCATCTCTTGGTATCTTACAAGGATAATGGCAGGTATAGTTGCACCCATGGCAGTTGGTGACAAATTTTCCTGGTTCAATATTAATCTTCTCAGATTTTTCAATTGGCACTTCATATTCAAAGTCCTCATTCTCCTTCATGTGGGTCTCGTGGTTTTTGAGTGCAGCTTTCGTGTTGTTTATTTCCTCCAATTTTGACAAACCTTTTCGAATCATTGGCTGCACCCCTTCAACCGTCACCCCAAGCTGTTGACGCTCTTGGAGAACCTCCTTTGTCAGGGTCAGACTCTGGGGTTGCATGGTGGTTAGATGAGTGAAGAATGTCTTCATGCTGACTTTCCCCATTTTCCAGAACATTTGATCAAAGTTGTCCTCATCATTTTTGGCTCCTGTATTTTTGGCAAAAACCACAGAGTTGTTGAATTTGAAATGGAGAATAGACCCATCTGGGTTTCTAGCACATGGTATCTCTGCAGCTTTGATTGCCTCCAGGACTGGGGGTGATTTGCCATCAGCAAAGGTGACCAGAGCCATGATGTTGCTGGCAATGTCCTTCCCAAAAATGGAGAGGATGGCATCAAAGATGTATCTCTGTGTGTGTGTCAGACGGGCTAAAGCAGACTGTACCACAAAGCACACTGCGTCAATGCTGTCAATTCCACCCCTAACTGAGAAAAACTCTCTGATTTTCTCTGTGATTTCTTTGTCTTGTTTGATTCCTCTCGTGTCTCCAAACCCTGGAGTGTCGATGATTGTGAGGGAGTAAGGAACTTGGAAACCGTCTGTGTGGTAAATCTGATAGGCTGTCACCTCTGAGGTCTGACTGCATGCTTGTGTTTTGTTAGTTTCTTCATTTATCAGTTTAAATCTCCAGTTGTCATCCCAGTCGACTCGTAGAATGTAGTTGATCATGCCGTTGATGAGGGTGGTCTTGCCAGATCCAGTGGCTCCAACAACCATGATGGTTTTGTTTGATGCATTTTTGGTTGGTGCCTTTCCAAAAACCTTTTTGTTGAACTGACGAACTCCTGCTGGTTTCAGATTAAGTAGGTAGACTGGTGGATCACCTGGGAGCACAGTGCACTTCTTTTTTTCCAGTGGTTCTTTCTTAGTTTTAATCTTGAGTTCTTCACCAGGGAGACTGACTCCAACACCAACATCTGTGCACATCCTGATGGAGTAGATCGTATCCTGTTTCAGGTTGGTCAGAGTGAATGTGTACACCTCTGTCCCTGTCTTTTTGCTCTGCCATTCATTGCTCTTCTCTTCCTTGAACTCAATGATGTATCCTTTAACAGATTCACACTTTTGAACAGACGGGACGCTCCATGTCAGAGTGATAGAGTTTTTTTTCACTTCAGTGTCTTTTACCTGAGTTGGTGGACCAGCCGCTGTGAAGGTTACAGCACTGCAGACATCGCTGCTGACAGCGTAGCTGAGTTTGCCCACAGCTGTGGCTCTGATCTCATACTCAGTGTCTGGCTTGAGTCCTGACAGAGTTACTGCCTTGTTCTTCTTCAGTGGTTGTGATGCCCACTGAGGGTCCTGTTTCTGTTTGATTCTGTATTCTACTCTGTTCTCTACAGTGGCAGAGGCTGGTTCAGACACTCTAACTGTTATGCTGTCATGTGAAACAGCAGTAGCTGTTGGGCTGGAAGGTTTTGATGGAGGAACAAAGCAGACTGGTTCATCAGACCCTTCTTCATATATGAAAATACATGCCCCAGGATGACTTCCATCGTATTTTGATGCAGATATGAATTTGGTGTCATCACTGGAGCTCAACTTCTTCAGTTCTTCAAACAGTTGTAGTTGTGTCCTCATTGTCTGTCTGGTTTCAGTGGAGAGCCACTCTGTGTTTCTGGTCTGTAGATCAGAGGATTCTCCAGCAGTGTCCACCATTCCTGCTGGTTTCAGATGATTGGACAGTTTGACCAGGAAACTATCAGGCTGGTCTACTGAGGTAAATGCAAAGCACACCACATTTCTGACATCTAAATCAGACAAGAGGTCATCCAGCTTGTCGTCCATCTTCACACCTACTTTCTCCAGTCGCTTCATAAAGGATTTCAGTGTATCTGATTCCCTCCCTTTGGTTTTTAGCCACTGATCCATGTCTTTGCTATTGAATGGTGACTTCTCATGTGCCTTAAGGATGTCCTCCAGGGTACTCTCCTCTTTCCCACCCCCTCGGATTGAAGGAAGGACTGACCCGAGCTTCTGCATGAAGTCAAGCTTGTACTGTTTGCACATCTGCATCAAATCCTGAACCTTCTTTTCCACGGCAGGAAATGTTGTTGCTGTGGTGTCTTTCAGTATGTCACTGCATCTCATCTCTGTCTGGTTTAGAATCTCGATTGTTTCTGATGAGTTTCTGATGAGAGCATTGCTGATGTCTCTTTGGAGTCTTGCTGCTCTTGAATCCAACCTCACCAGAGGGTAGAGCCACACCCTGAGTGGCACAGCATGTTCTCCATTCTCTCCCAGCATGTTGGGAAGGTTTCTGTAAACACTCACAGCGTCACTGAAGGACGTTGGGTTGGAAGGTAACTTGAAGTCTCCATGAAATGTGCAGCTAAATTTTTCAACTGCTGCTTTCTCTTCTTCGTTCATGTTGAGTGATGCCTCAGCATTTGCTGTGAGGAATTTCAGCTTATTGAAGGTGAGGTTCGCCTCCCCCTCCACTTGTTTCTTATCCTCCTCTGAGGATGATTCTCTGTCAAACACAAAGTAAGCACCAGCTCCGTACAAGATGGCTGTGACAACATGCGTGGCTGTGTTGTCCTCAAACACATTGGGATGAGATACCTGTCCATGAGCCAGGTGAGACATCGTTAATGTTTCAAACTTTGTTGTTGTTTTGTACTGAAGAGTCATCCTGGCTTGTTTGTGAGATTTCTTTGTGTCTTGGAAATATTTTGCTGATCCTCCCACATTCACCAGTCCTCCCAAGAGACTCAACTTCAGAGAGCCAGAGATCTTTAATAAATTTGACTTCTCCTCAATCGAATCTGATGTGGTGACATTAAATTCAGTGTTATGTTGAGTTTGTACACTTGTATTATTTTGTAGCTGATCAAGATCCCACAGAGTTATGCCTGTTGACAAATCAATGATACAATGTTAATCAACAAAGACTTGAAATACTACAGTTTAAACTTATATGTCTAACATTAAGCATCGTTATCTGAAATGACATGTAAATCAGGTTCTGTTAGTATGTCACAATAGTTTTTAAAGGTTTTGTAAGTGATCATTACTGCCACTAGATATCACACTAGACCACCAGCATCTCAGACCAAAACAACTGCCTCAACAACACCCACCATCCCCCTTTCTATTTCCAGCAAGGTGTTATGAAGCCCAAGGAAAGTGTCCACTAATCACACAATGAGAATAACAACTGAATAAAGGTACTCTGTGTACATGAGAGCCAACAAAAGACATGTAACATCATACACCCATCATGTTACTTATGCATCGAGGAGAAAAAAAAACAGTTTGAGTCAAGCTGGACCCTTAAGAAGTTCATAGGGTTCTCCTCTCAGTAACGCCAGACAAGTATTGGCTCCAGGGTCGGATTGGTGAAGAAATTCAGCCTTGGAGTGATCCACTGGGACCGGCTGCATGAATGGGAGTTGGCCAACTTGATGGACGTTATGATCATCCACCGGCTGACCAGGGTCAGTAGTAGTAGTAGCAGAAGTCAGTTCGACTGTGATCTGGTCTTATCTCTTTATTTGTCAGAGGCCTTTTTAGCTGAAATTTTAATTCTTCAGTAGAGGAAATTCTGGAGGGTCACTTTCAGCTGAACACTATGTACTGCATTGTGTCAGCTCGTGTGATGTAGTCCCTGTGTCTTAATAAATGTAGGTAGGAATAATGGTTTAACAAGGAGACACTCACATACACTAACATGCCAGCTACCAAAACAAAGACCAGAGAAGCTTGGATCCTGACACACAGATGGGATGCAACTTCATTCTCTTCTCAGGATGCCAATACGCCACTATATTAATGTTTAGAATCTCGTTTAAAGAACCTTTAAACTGAGTATTGGTTTATTTATTCGTGTATTCATGTTAAGATTAACTGAGACACTCAACACATCCATCAGGGCCTACCTGGAATAAGAACATCCTTCCGGCAGTCATACAGCATGCCGAGCTGGAATGGTCTTCCCAGGGCTGCAGTCTCTATGGTATCATCACCATATGAGGCCATGGTGTCGATAAATTTCAACTGAAAAACAAAACACAAAATGTACTTAATTATTAGAAGCTGTAACTAAATAGTCCTATGATGCTTTAGATAAAGTATGTTATTGATCTTCAAAGGGAAATTGCAGTGTTGCAGCTGCAATTAAAGAAAACCCCAAAACACATATAATTACATTTAAAATAAACTGAATAAAAACAGAATTTAAGATGTAGCGCTGACTGTGCAAAATAAATGAATAATGTGCATTTTATTTTGCCACTTAGAGGGTAAATTTCCTCTAATGGCACAGAGGGGAGTCACTGGGGTGGGCAGGAATGACTTCCTGTACCGGCCCTTATTACATCAGAGCTGAAGGAGCCTGTTGTCTGACAAGTAGTTTGTGTAGGGGATATGAAGTCTTCCATATTGTTTAACAGTTAATGTATCAACCCTTTCTCAACAAGCAACTTCAGGGGTTCCAGAGCCGCAGCACAGTTCCTTACTGTCATTGGCTCTGATGCTGCTGCCCCAAGAGATGGTTGCAAAGAAAATTGTACTTGCAACAACAGACAAAAAGAAGACATGCAACATCTTGCTGTGCAAATTAATGGACCCAGGCTTCATTAAGAAGTATAGTTTGCTCTGTCTCTTCCTGCAGACAGTTTCTGTGTTACACTTCCAGTCCAATATGTTGTCAAGGTAAAAGGCCAGGTAGATGTAGACCTGCACCACCTCCACTTCTTCTTCCAGAAGGGAAAGAGTGCGCAACGTAGTTCTTGTCCTAGTCCACTGTCTCTTTTGTCTTGGCCACACCCCACATCTGCAGAGTCATCTGAAACTTCCTGCAAATAACAGGACCCTGACTTGTACAGGAAGTCTGATAATGACTTTGAAACAGATAATAAAAAAATAAAAATAAAAGGCTAAATTCTTTGGAGTTTGAACCAACAGAAGGCTACACAAGAAAAATACAGCTGCAACGCTGTAATCTGACAACTTCAGGCTACAATCATCATTGAGTTTGTTTTCTATGAACAGTACATTAATAACATGCTTCAACGTCACTTAAAGGCATGGTCATCCACCAAGGGAGGAAAAATGCCTGAATGAAAGAGTACAATGTCCCCGCATGGAACAGTACTTGTTAGGAAGTAGCTCAAGTCAGTTGGTTTAAATCCAGTGGTGGGCTGAGCACCACAGAATATCAGTACCCCTGCTATAGCTGAATGAGGAACTGGCACACAGAATAGTGGACATCATGAAGCTGCTGAACAGCAGGGACAAATCAAGCAGACTAGGAAGGAAACATGCAGTGGACAGAAAACAAAGGTTACATGGCCATGGGATTCTGAAGTCGAGGAATAGCGTTGCATCAATGAGGATATCAATTTTGGTAGGATTGAAGGGTACAGTGTCCACCCTGAATCTGGTTCTGTTGGAGGTTTTTTCCTGTTAACAGAGATTTCTCCCCACTGTCACCAGGTGCTGCTCATTGCGGGAACTGTTGAGTTTCTCTCTAAAATATTGTCAGGTCTTGACTTTACCCAGTAAAGGGCCTTGAGATAATGTCTGTTGGGATTTGGCACATATACAATACAATAACTGTTTCAAATCCCTGTTGGTTTGGCTAGTTAGAAACATGAAACTTGGCCAGATAACTGTAAATTTTGTGCATGTGCCCGACTTATAAGGGGCACCACAAATGTGTAACTGTGGATCCGGTCGGCAGAAATTCACCAAAATTGCTGTGAATGATTGTGGGGCAAGTATTGACAAAATCTGAAGTGCCAAATAAATTGAGGCAAGTGGGCGTGGTCTTTCACATAATTCAAGATGCCTTTGAGCAATCTTGAATTAACTCACTGGAGACATCCAATGCCATCTCCTTAAAATACAAACCAAGCTTCATCTGATGAAAGGGGGACAAATGGTGGAACTTTGAGAGCATCATTTTCTGAAATGCTGCATACATTGAAATCATGAATAACAAGACTCACAACAAATCCTCTAAACCAGTGATTCTCAACTGGTGGGTCCTGACCCAAAAGTGGTTCAGGACAGCTGGTCAAAATAAATAAATAAATAATATTTGATGCGCATCTGATGTTGGAGCTGTCTTTTATTTGAAAAATATATAGTTTTACAGGCATACATCAGAGACGTGTGTAGCCTAGCGCCGTTGCCATAGTAACCATTATTTGATTGTGTCGATGTTTGGAGGCAAGATGGCAAAGCGTAAATATGACCTGGGATATTTAAAATGTGGATTTTCGTACATCGAGGATAAAAAGGGACAGAAACCCCAGTGTGTGATATGTAGTGAAGTGCTTTCAAATGAGAGCGTGAAACCATCCAAACTGAAGCGGCATTTAGAAACAAAACATCCCGCATCCAAAGACAAGCCAGGCAGCGATATGCATAGTGCAATATCAAATTTGGTTTCCTTATTTATTTTGTGCAGTTTTGAAATTTAATTTAATTTAATAAACTTTTGTACATGAAATTGTCATGTTCCTCCTCAGTTTCTTAATGATATGTTCTGAAATGCACTTTTAAATATGTGTATTTATGTTTTTAAAAAGTGACGTGTTTTTGAAGACTATTTTTGAAAAATAAATTTGCTTGGTTTGAATTCTTTAAAAGTGGGTCACGACTTAATGACCAGTGGAAAATGTGGGACCCGGGGTGAGACCAGTTGAGACCCCTGCTCTAAACTACAGGCTGTGCTCTCCATACTAGAGAAATTCAGAAAATACATTTCCTGTTTATTATTGCAACATAAAAGTTCTCTCTCACGTTTTATCACCAGCTCTGTTTCTGATTAAGACATTGATGATGCATTTTCACTGTTACCTACACAGAGACTCTCTGACACTGACACTGACACACACACACACACACACACACACACACACACACACACACACACACACACACACACACACACACACACACACACACACACACACACACACACTGTGCTCTTAGTGACAATGGGACAATGGAGAGAACTAAACGTTCAGGTTGTGGTCAAGTGTTTTTCATGAGAGCGGAAACACAAGCTGTTGTTCAGCGGGCCACATTTCCTGAGCTAGTGTCTTGATGCACGTACACTCACAATGCAAAAGTGGCCTGATCATTAACTAAGAAAGAAATCAAATAGAATCCCTTTCAGTAATAAAGCCAAGTGGTTCATTTGAGTTTCTGTGCAACACAAGCTGCGATATTAACAAACGTGAACAGTTTTCTACAAGACATCATGTCAGCTGTCTGGAGTATAATTGGGTTAATGACATCTCTTACATCACGGCACTTTTTAACTCTTTTAACAACTTCCTGATCCACAGGCTGTTCATGAAAGGATTTTTTTAAATAGTCGCAATGTAAAATATAATTCACACCACAATTTGGCTGCACCAGTTCACCAGTCCTCAGAGGGGATCTTAAACAGTTTACATTGAAATCGATCACAGAACCCAAACAGGTTCCCATTTGTCCTCTAACACTGCCATGTAGTGGACTTTTAGACAAACACCACATTAAATGAATTGATGTTGAAGTTCTGTTTCCTTAATAAGTAGAAGTCTTTAAGAAATGCAGATTCTAATAATGTCGATATTATGTGTATGTCAATATGATTATTAATAATTTCAGTACCTCTAGACCTCATTTCATTGTTAAACATGTCAGACAAAGACACTAAGAACATGAATACTTGTAAGACTAAGGAAATCACACAGCTTTGTTAATGCCACTAAAATCACATCAAGACTGAAAACTGAATTAAACTAACAGCTCAGTGTGTTCAGGTACTTACCACTGATCAGGAGGGAAAGAGAGTTGTCTGCTTACTCTGTAGCTTCTTTATATTGTCTGCGCGCACACACACACGCACACACACGCGCACACACACACACACACACGCACACACACACACACGCACACACACACAACAGTAATGACTTTACAATAAGTTTCCCCCCGAAACCTTCAAACCTGAAAGTGAAAGTAAATTTTCTACATTTTCCACACCCTAACTGATAACCGCTGTAAAACTCAAGGTTATTTTCCACAATGTTTCATCAGTCATTAGCATGTTGACTATCCACTGTCCATACTGTATCCACTCACATTTATTATTAACTGATTATAAAATTGAACGTGGTAATGAACGTGTTGCATGACGGACGGCAGGAAGTCGACCACTGAACAAACAACCAGGTTTTAAAAAAAAAAACAACAAAGAAAGAGGAAACTTATTCAACATGACTGATGTTCAAACATGTTTCTGTCTCCATTTTATTCATAATTTTGCTTTTTGTTCAAACAGTCGTATTATATTCAGGCCAGTACTGCATTTAGCATCATGCTAACATCTGACAACAGGCTACTCTGAATGTGATTGGACAGTGAGCGGTGTAGGCAGAGCTATGAGCACACCTGGCAGGTACATGAACACACAAACTCACAGAATGAGAGGAGGACAGTAAAAATCTGTACACGGTCATTAAAGGTCATTTCAGAAGAAAGTCTCAGTCTTAACTAAAATAAAATAAAAACTTTGGAGGGTTGATTTATTTTCTTTTGATTTTTCATGTGATTCTGTGAATTAAATCAAACATCAACCTCGACTTCTGTAGTTTAATCATGAATTAACACCAGGAGAGGTGAGTGAAGGGAAAGTCTACATTTTAATGAAACGTTGCCGTCTGTTGCTGCATTTAATACTGTGACGTTCAGGTTTGTTCAGAGAAGTGATGACTCAGCTCTTTAATCATCTTAGTGATCTTGTTGTTTTAGTTTCCCCCCAACAGCTGGGTCCTGTCTCACATGGTCCAGTGTTTAAAACACAGATTTCTACTCTATTTAAAAACATCACCCTCAGATTCAACTGTGCAAAATAGTCACAAAACTGATTCCCATCAACCCTCTGGCTGTTACAGGAGAAAATCAAGCTTAGGGAACATAGCTCCATGAAACACCACCGTGGTTGAATGTAGGGCAGAATTCAGCATCTGGTCCACAGGAAGTGTCAAAATAAAAGTTCAGTTTAAAGGCATTCACACGGGGGTGTTGGTGTAAACATGACGACGGGTCCAGAAACCTCACGAGCTCTGAACAATCAGAGGAGAAGAAGAAGAGTCAGAAAGAGAAAGTAAAGCACCGTCCTGCCACTGATCCGAGGAGGAGTCCATCCCTCTCCCACTCACAGGAAACAGGAATCAAACCTGTGGCCTCTCCGAGTCTCTGACCTCCCTGCAGTAACATCACAGGAAGGCTGCAACTAACCACCACTTTCATTTGTCTCTGAATTTGTCAAAAATGACGACAAATACCCATAAAAGCGACACGATTCGTCCCAAACACGAGGGACCAGCTGACACAGCAGGTCCTCCTCTCTGGATGTTTGTATCTGTACAGGTGTTTTTGTTCATCTGCGACGTCGGCTCAGGTAGATGTGTGCAGAGCACGAGGTCACCTGAGGCCGTGCACCTGACAGGAGAGTGAGGAAGACGTCTGTCAGTTGTGTCCTCTTCTTCTGTGGTGGTTTAATGGCAGCGACTGGAGACTCACCCACCTGCTGTTTATCTCCATCAGTCGCCTCACGTTGACAGCAGCAGAGGAGGGAACCAGACGCCGCTCAGGTTTGACCTCAAAGGTTCAGACTGGAGCGACGACACTCGACTGATCAAACTGCACTTTCCTGAGAAGAGCTCTACTCATCAGAAACAAGTGAAGCCACTTGTGTGGATCTGATCACAGCTGGACTCATGCACATGTGGTTGGTATGGAGACTGATGAGAACTAATCTGAGCCCGAGGAAACCGTCCACCAAATTCAGGACGTGGTTTCTGATCATTGGTGATTCTGGTCAACAGTTTACTGAGATGTTTTATTAAAGGATGAGGATTTTAAGTTTCAGATCATAAGGCTTGATTTTCTGCTGTGTAGACTCCTCGGAGGTTTTCGTGGGCATCTGTCATCATTTTT
>NW_019525396.1:11468-13968 GCF_002814215.2 Seriola lalandi dorsalis | reverse complement strand
ATATAAAACTGAAACTCAGCAGCACTGGCAGCGACAGTGATGTGACAGGTAACTGAATGGATCCCGTGTTTTCTTCTCTACATCAGGTTACAGTGTTCCTACAGAACTCTCTGGCTCAGACACCTGATCTCTCCGGGTCCAGCCTGGACAGGAAACACTGCCGCCCTGAAGCCGAACATCTGTCGGTTTAATGAAGCTACAGTCACTCAGACATGTGGACAACCTGTTGTCTCAGTCATCCAGCTGAAGCTCAGAGCTGTCTGGACATTTTACACCATTTACTGAGGTTAAATAATAATTAGAGGATGAGACATTTGTCAAATTTACCAGACGCTTCTCAGTGTTTACGGTATTTGGTTGTGTGGACGGAGCGTTACATCCAGGTGTCAGCGTGATGTCCGGCGTGTCCTCGGACAGCAGACCCGGGGACCTGCTACCAGGGGCGGGTGTTGTCACCCGTCTGCCCGGCTCTCGGGCGGTGTATTTCGGGTGAGAACAGCTGTGTGAGGCGGCAGCTCCGCCGGTTCTGTGAGCTAACGACAGGAGGAATGCTAACAGCGCTCACCTCTGACGGTCACCGGCACCGAGCCCCGGGCTAACGGCTAACGTTAGCGTGTAGCTGTCCGGTTAGCTTCCCCTCCGTCAGTCCCACGTATGAACCACAGGTGACGGTTTCCAGCAGCGGCTGGAGGCGGGAAACCGTGACTCACTGATTAATTTAAACTCGACTTCAGTAAAAACACGATAACGTCGCTGTTTACACCGACAGGAAATAAACCGAGGTCAGTCTTCCTGCCGGAGAGCAGTCAGGCTGGCGACGTCACATAAAGGCCTGTGATTGGATGGACGGCGACCACCTGAGTCTGCTGACCAATGAGCTGCACGGATCTAACAGCTAAAGGTCCCACGCCCTGTAGGCGTCAGCGAACTGATGCAGGATCAGTTTCTGAGCGTCAGGAGAATCCCGTGTGTGTCACCGGGCCCGGCACCATGGACTGGGTCCGGCTCCACGGACTGGGTCCGGCTCGGTCCGGCTGTCTGTGTCACCTGCTTCACCGAGTCTAACATTAACGGTCCTGAGGATAACCGGGATCCTGAGACCTGTTCTCAGCTGATCCAGTTCTGGGAGAGTCATCTGGACCTTGAGTGACGGGATGAATATGAGATGAAGCAGTGAAGCTGAGAGTGATGCTCCACCAGGTGATGAAGAACATGAGCACAGAACCAGAACAGACAGAAGCTGCAGACTCTGGGAGAAGTTTTAGATAAATCATATTATCAATGACCTGGTGTTTCGTGCTTTGAGTGTGATGATGTTCTGAAATCCTGGTGCAGATGAAGAAAAGTTTACAGTAACTCAGTCTGACTGAAATGATCATTTATAATCATGACGTATTGATCATTTCTCCTGGATCAACATGAGGATTCTACTGATCAATAAAAATATCTGCTGCTCTTTATTCTTTGACACTTTATTGGAAACGCTTCTGTCCAGCGATCCGATTGGTCAGCAGTCGGGCTGCTGACAGGTTTTGAACTGATCCTCTAAAGTTAACTTGCAGCAGCTGTTACCACGGTGATCCACCATAGTTACCATGGTGATGTACCCTGGTTTAAAGGGAGCCAGCCTCGTGATACTGGAGAACCTGAGTTCAGCCTAAGTACAGCTGGATAACCCACTGATCCGGCTTCATGGTGCAGGTTCCTGTAACTCAGCGTTTCACTGAGGGACTTTTTCACTGATCAGCACTGATCCAACACTGGATCAGATCAATGAACCCTATTCAAGCTCCATTCATTCCCCAGAACAGAAACAGGATCAAAAGTCTCTTGTTGACAGGTGTGATGGATCAATATGAAGAACAATCACAAAGAAAAGTGAGAAATACATACACGTCGTTAGTTGTATGTATTAAATGTATTAACCAGATAATTATTTAACCTTGAAAAGGTGTTTTAATTTCCACGTTGTCCAGCAGAGAGCAGTAGAGACCTGCCAGTACCAAGCACTGAACAGCCACTGAGGGAATGACCAACGCTATTGTAATGAATGTGACAGATACAAAATGTTCATCCAGGAACTGATTCAACAGCAAAGACAAATCATAATCTAGATATAATCAATCAACACACACAAGCTGAATAATCAATAATCAAAACAAACAGAATAAATGCTTTTCAGATCAATGTGGAATATAATAAAAAGAAAAGTCAAATGTTGCATTGAATGAACCGAGACTTCAAACAAACGTCATCACACAGGAGCGAGAGCATTAGTCCAGTTTTAGCTGCTAGCACTAAGCTAACTGCTAACCTGCTGTGGAACACACGACCTCTAGATCTGAGAAAGATAACTTCTCTCCTCACTTAAACTTTGCTTCACACTAATGCACTGCTGCACCTCTTTTAAAATGTATTCCACTTTTTATTCATTTTTTATTAACGAGTGAGTTTTATTTTCTCTCTTATAGTTCATTCATTATGGCATCCTTTACCCCCC
>NW_019525396.1:10302-11448 GCF_002814215.2 Seriola lalandi dorsalis | reverse complement strand
AAGGCCCCACACCCCAACTCTGCATTAACCCATCTTATCTTGACTTTGAAATGAGTCACATCGGCACATTTTGCAGGAAGATACATGATTATTTATTTATTATTTATTGACATCATTTATATTGAGCAGAGTTGATAGAAAGTCCTTCTGTGTTAAAGTGTCTGTGGTGAACGCTGTGCTCACGTCCACATTAAGCTGATTGGGGTTGATGGGTCACATGTTGTGTTCCTGAGATCAGATCTCTGAGCTGCATTAAAACACAGCGAGGCGATGACGCAGCAGGAGACTGAGACAGGTTTAATCTCAGCAGAGACACAGACTGTGTCGTCTTTCACTTCTCCGTCTCTGATCCATCATTTCATCACAGCCGCTCTCATTAAACTGTCTTACGGTGTATTTCTTTTACACAGTTTATCAGGCTGCAGGGACACTACTACTCCTGGTTACCTTTGTGAGTGATTGTCTACAGTTTAAGGGATAGACAGTCACACATAACCTGCAATCTGCATGGCGGGATCACAGCGTTGTTACCAGTCACTCCTGAGGAATGATCAGTACTCTGTCCTAGAGAAACAAAACCACCAGATCTCCTGTTGATCACTACAAGACCAGCGTCTCTGAAAGGAGACAGAAGGTTCTAGAGAAAACGATGGTGTGGAGGCGCAGATCTCTCCTGCTGCAGTGACTGACTCTGCTGTGAAGCCCACAGTGACAGGAAGCAGCAAAACCCTGTACAAAAACCTGACAGCTCCTCACTGAAGATTTACTCACCTCAGCTCCTCCTGTGATTCAACAACAGCTCCATCGAGTGGACACGACAACATGACATTACTCATTATAATAATGAACATGATGATTTAATTGGATAAAACAGAATCACCTCCTCGTGGTTGTATCCGTCCTCCACTCAGACTAGTTCCAGGTTCCATCCCTGTTAATCCAGAGTCAGAGAAAATATTAAACATTTGTGAGAGATTTTGTCATAGTTACTGTGAAGTCTTGAGTTACGGCTTAAAAATGTTTTGTGAGGTCAACTTCAACTTGACCTTTGACCATGAATATCTAATCAGTTTGTCCTTGAGTCCACATGAATGTTTGTGCAAAGTTAGAAGAAGTTCCGTGAAGGTGTTACTGAGATATCGTGTC
>NW_019525396.1:9492-10058 GCF_002814215.2 Seriola lalandi dorsalis | reverse complement strand
AAACCTACTGACTGTTCTCCTTTAATCAATCATCTTTATTGATTCATCTCTTCCTCTGCATGTTCTGTTCTTCCCAGAGTGTAAAGGAGAAGACAGAGTGATCCAGCCAACAGCTGATGTCACAGCTGCTGAAGGAGGCAAAGTTACACTTGATTGTTCATTTGAGACCAGCGATACCTCGAATGCTTATTTGTTCTGGTACAAACAAGAAGAAAATGACTTTCCCAAGTTTCTGCTCCGACGCTACTCTGGAACAAAAAATACTCAAGACTCTCAGGAAAACAGATTTAATGCTGAAGTCAACAACAAGTCAGTTCCCCTGAAGATCCAGAAGCTTCAGGTGTCTGACTCTGCTGTGTACTACTGTGCTCTGCAGCCCACAGTGACAGGAAACACCAAAACTCTGTACAAAAACCTTTGGAGCAAAGACAACACAATACTCCACAACATCCACTAGAGGGAGTCACACACTGTTACACTTCAATGGTTTCTGATGATCCAGTCTAGATTCAGTTGACAACAGTAAACTGAACAATAAAAGCCACAATGATGGAGAGAGTTTGCTG
>NW_019525396.1:8436-9320 GCF_002814215.2 Seriola lalandi dorsalis | reverse complement strand
AGAAAGTTGTTTCTCTCCAGATTGATTCAGGTGAATTTTCTGCAGGTTCCTCCTTCAGTCTGACCTTCCTGGATGATGATGATGATGATGATGATGATGATGCAGCATCACTGTCATTTCTAAAGCTTCCATCAGTCTGAATGGAAACAGAGCACAGCAAGAGGAGGAGCTACACAACTCAATATGAAAGGCTTCATTTCAGAGCTGAGAGCTGCTGAGTTCTCTCTATTGTTCATTCAGTACAAGTGAAAATAATGCTGCTGCTTTTAGTTTGGATCATGATCGTCTCCTTTCATTCTGGTAAGTTCTCAAAACATAAAGCAGAATCTGAGAGTTTGTAGATGTTCATGGAAAAACAGGCTCTTTGGATTAAATACATTTTTAAAAAATCAACTTCAGTCTAAAGATGTTTGAATATTTCATCCAAGCGTCATATTGAAATATCTTTTTGTGTTTTTCAGGATCCTCTGAGGATTTAGTGAAACCATTTAAAGATGAAGAGATGGCTTCAGAAGGAGACACTGTGACTCTCTCCTGCAACTATTCAGGCTCTGTTGATTCCCTCTACTGGTATCAACAGAAGTCCAGTTCATCTCCACAGTTTCTCATCGCAGATTATTCAGAGAAGACACCAGGACTATCTTTACAACATGACAAGAAAACTAGAGAGTTTCATCTGAACATCTCCTCTGCTGCAGTGACTGACTCTGCTGTGTACTACTGTGCTCTGCAGCCCACAGTGACAGGAAACACCAAAACTCTGTACAAAAACCTTTGGAGCAAAGACAACACAATACTCCACAACATCCACTAGAGGGAGTCACACAACATTACACTTCAGGGCTCCATACATCACTGACAGATCACACAATGTGACTTATCAC
>NW_019525396.1:5229-6622 GCF_002814215.2 Seriola lalandi dorsalis | reverse complement strand
GTTTCCACAGAAATGTTTGTGTTTCAAATGATGGATATGTGACTTTGGAACAGAACTCTAAATATAACATGTTGTTTCCCTCACTAGGTAACAGCCTGGAAGATGATATTACTGCCAGCAGTGCTGAGGTGTTTTCATCAGAGGGCCGTACTGTTACTCTGTCCTGTAACTACTCAGGTTCTGGTGACTACCTCTACTGGTATCAACAGAATTCCAGTTCATCTCCACAGTTTCTCATCGCAGATTATTCAGAGAACACACCAGGACTATCTTTACAACATGACAAGGAAAATAAAGAGTTTCATCTGAACATCTCCTCTGCTGCAGTGACTGACTCTGCTGTGTACTACTGTGCTCTGAGGCCCACAGTGACAGGAAACACCAAAACTCTGTACAAAAACCTTTGGAGCAAAGACAACACAATACTCCACAACATCCACTAGAGGGAGTCACACACTGTTACACTACAGGGCTCCATACATCACTGACAGATCACACAATGTGACTTATCACCATAACATGGTTGGTACAGACTCAGGTATTAACTGCTTTTCTTCTTATTTTTATTAAAGATGTTTGTCCGTCGTTCTGTCCAGCTGTGATTTTTTGTGGTGTACCACAGGGTCCAATCATAGGTCCTCTCATTTTCAATGTGCAAGTCCTTTCGATCCAATAATTTCGAAATAAATCACCAGTTTCCATTGTTTTACAGACTGTGATTATATATCATGTTAAAATCCTTCCTGTAACATCTGAGTCTAGAACTAAGATCTTTGTACTCGCCCCTACAATTGAGTAAACGAGGTAAAAAGTTTCTCAACTGTCTGTTGATGGTAATCAAACTGCTTATACTCAGTGTGTAATATTAAGTGTACACCTTTCTTTTCATCATCTGATTTATATTGTACAATGATAAAATAATGCTGTTTCAGAAGCAAGCATTAGCTCCTTCTTTTGTTTGATGATCCTGAAAAGGTGATCTATCCTTTAAATCATCCCAGAGAACCTTTTCTAAATCTGGTCCAACTGGTACAAATATCTGCTCCAGTCTGTTCAGCAGGAGGAAGTGTCACAGAGAGAAGAGAAAATACAGATCTAAGAGGAGACGGAGAGATTCAGGGAGGAGCTGAGCTGTTACTGAACTATAGAAGAGAGAGGAACTTCCATATTCAGCACAGTTCAATACACAAACCATCAACATTACCTTTATTCAACATGCTGTCATTGGACTATTATGTACTGTCTCTACTGTTTGTCTCTACTCTAACAGGTATGTGAGATCATGCAGCAAAATGAATGAAAATTATGTATTGAAACATTTACATCATGTTATAACAGAGTTCTCTGTTTCTTTAGGAGTCAGCTGTGAAAAACTGACTCCAGTCAAGACTGA
>NW_019525396.1:3858-4904 GCF_002814215.2 Seriola lalandi dorsalis | reverse complement strand
CAGAGCTTTTAATGTTTATTATACAGGAAATCAGAGCACATCATTTCTGCTGACATTTGTTACCTTGTAAAAACACTTTCTATGGTTGAAAGTGACAATGATCAGTGAAAATCACATCTGTTCTACATGTGTGTGTGTCTGACTCTCTGGATAGGTAACTCTTTAAACCTACTGACTGTTCTCCTTTAATCAATCATCTTTCTTGATTCATCTCTTCCTCTGCATGTTCTGTTCTTCCCAGAGTGTAAAGGAGAAGACAGAGTGATCCAGCCAACAGCTGATGTCACAGCTGCTGAAGGACACACAGTTACACTTGGTTGTTCATTTGAGACCAGTGTTAACTCGAATGCTTATTTGTTCTGGTACAAACAAGAAGAAAATGATTTCCCAAGGTTTTTGATACAACACCACTTTTCAGAGAAAGGACAAAAATCAGGAGGAAGATTTCAAACGGAAATCAAGAACAAGTCAGTTCCTCTGAAGATCCAGAAGCTTCAGGTGTCTGACTCTGCTGTGTACTACTGTGCTCTGAGGCCCACAGTGACAGGAAACACCAAAACTCTGTACAAAAACCTTTGGAGCAAAGACAACACAATACTCCACAACATCCACTAGAGGGAGTCACACACTGTTACACTTCAATGGTTTCTTATGATCCAGTCTAGATTCTTTGTAAAACATTTTGGAGCTTAATTAAATTTGTGAAGCTGCACAAATAAACAAATGTGACAGAAATATAAAGGAATCATTCAAATATACAGGATTTCAATAAATCGGAGTCGTCACATGTAAGAATGCATTATCTATTGATTAACTGCCAATAGTTAAACTATTTCAATCTATTAGCTCGTTATTACCTGATTAAATGTAATTTCCTTAGAATGAATATCAGAGCAGTGATAACACCATGTGTTGGCCCTGTGAGTAAAGATGGAAAAGGAGTTAAAGAGGAATAAAAATAATGGTGCTGAATTCTGAAAAGTAAAAAGTGAAAAGTAACAGACTGGAACAATAAAAAGAGGTTTGAGTGTTTACATGTTCAATCT
>NW_019525396.1:2472-3838 GCF_002814215.2 Seriola lalandi dorsalis | reverse complement strand
AGCAGGAGGAAGTGTCACAGAGAGAAGAGAAAATACAGATCTAAGAGGAGACGGAGAGATTCAGGGAGGAGCTGAGCTGTTACTGAACTATAGAAGAGAGAGGAACTTCCATATTCAGCACAGTTCAATACACAAACCATCAACATTACCTTTATTCAACATGCTGTCATTGGACTATTATGTACTGTCTCTACTGTTTGTCTCTACTCTAACAGGTATGTGAGATCATGCAGCAAAATGAATGAAAATTATGTATTGAAACATTTACATCATGTTATAACAGAGTTCTCTGTTTCTTTAGGAGTCAGCTGTGAAAAACTGACTCCAGTCAAGACTGAAGAGTTCAGTTCAGAAGGCAGCACTGTTACTCTGTCCTACAACTACTCCACAAAGGCAGCTATCAGTGACTATTTTTTCTGGTATCGACAATATCCAGGAAAACCACCAGAGTTCCTCATCTCTCACTTGGGAACTCAAAATACACAAAGTCTGGACTGTCAGTTACAGTGAGTGGTGATAAAACCAGAATGGATCTGCAGATCTCCTCTGCTGCAGTGACTGACTCTGCTGTGTACTACTGTGCTGTGAAGCCCACAGTGACAGGAAACACCAAAACTCTGTACAAAAACCTTTGGAGCAAAGACAACACAATACTCCACAACATCCACTAGAGGGAGTCACACACTGTTACACTTCAATGGTTTCTTATGATCCAGTCTAGATTCAGTTGACAACAGTAAACTGAGAAATAAAAGCCACAATGATGGAGAGAGTTTGCTGCATCATTTAAATCTTTCACTGAGAATCATCAGATCTGGATTCAGGAGAAGAAAATCAGCTGATCAGAGAGTTGATCACAGTCGTCAAAATAAACAAAGTCTGAACGTATAATCTACAATGTTTTAGCCTGAATGGTGATAATTGCATCTTCACCATCTTCATCCACTAGAGGGAGTCACACACTGTTACACTTCAATGGTTTCTTATGATCCAGTCTAGATTCTTTGTACTGATGATAAAAAAGGAAATGAAGATGTTAAGATAAAACACAGAATAACAAAGTTTTGTTTCATTCAACACAAACTCTGATGATATTGAGGTGTTATGGGATGCTACATGTGACTGTAACTATTACACTCTGATGTATTTTTTTTTTTAATTTAAGATAAACACAAAACTTGTGCTACAGAAAATGGACCAGACTCAGTGAATAGCTCCCTAAGCTTAACATGTCCTATGATAACTATTAATTTAGCTATACAGACTAATGAGCAGTGATAACTAACATGTGTTTGGGGTCATCAGGTGGGAACCTCCTTTCACCAGTGTTTCGTCTAGTTGGTCCCACGACACCTCCAGGAGGCTA
>NW_019525396.1:1928-2452 GCF_002814215.2 Seriola lalandi dorsalis | reverse complement strand
TCAGTTCCTCTGAAGATCCAGAAGCTTCAGGTGTCTGACTCTGCTGTGTACTACTGTGCTCTGAGCCCACAGTGACAGGAAACACCAAAACTCTGTACAAAAACCTTTGGAGCAAAGACAACACAATACTCCACAACATCCACTAGAGGGAGTCACACACTGTTACACTTCAATGGTTTCTTATGATCCAGTCTAGATTCAGTTGACAACAGTAAACTGAGCAACAAAAGCCACAATGATGGAGAGAGTTTGCTGCATCATTTAAATCTTTCACGAGATTCATCAGCTCTGGATTCAGGAGAAGAAAATCAGCTGATCAGAGAGTTGATCACAGTCGTGATAATAAACACAAAGTCTGAATGTATAATCTACAATGTTTTAGCCTGAATGGTGATAATTGCATCTTCACCTCTTCTTCTTCTTCTTCTCTGAACATGTTTCACATTCACAGTCAGACTTTCTCTACAGTTTGCAGCAGTGGAGCTTTTGGAGTTTTCAGAAAGTTGTTTCTCTCCAGATTGATT
>NW_019525396.1:0-604 GCF_002814215.2 Seriola lalandi dorsalis | reverse complement strand
TTTGTCATGAAGTCCTGTACAATCTAGTTATGATGTGAGCTACAGTTGAGCTGCTTGTGTCCACAGAGTAACACTGTACAGAGACATTTTCCACTGTCTTCTCCTCTCAGCCTCATGGACAATGTTAGTCTAATGCTTCATTCTCTCTACTTTTTCCAGGACTAATAGCTGGAGACACAATCTCTCCTGTAATAGATGAAGTCAGTGGAAGAGAAGGAGAATCTGTCACACTCTCATGTCAATATCAGACAACATCAGCTGGTGTTCGCCTTTACTGGTACAGACATGATTCTGACCTTCAGGCACCTCAGTTTATACTCTGGAAAGGAGCAAAATCATGGAGTGCTCAACAATATATTCCTGAAGATCGATATCAATCCGAAACAACACGCACATCAACTGAACTGACCATCAGCAGACTAACCCTGAACGACACAGCTCTCTACTACTGTGCTCTAGAAACACAGTGATACAAAGTGTAGAAGAGGCTGTACAAAAACCTGAACACAGATATCTGACTCCTCTTCAAAGAGGAGGGAAGTGGTTTTCAAACCACAGCTTCATATCACATGGATTCTGCTACTTCCTGTTTTATCAGAGTCAC
>NW_019525395.1:327471-355763 GCF_002814215.2 Seriola lalandi dorsalis | reverse complement strand
ATAGTAAAGCATAAAAAGTCATGAAAACAGCATAGTTTAATAAGGCATAAAAGCTCCATAGTATAGTAAGGCAGAAAAAGTCATCAAAAGGTCATAGTATAGTAAGGCATAAAAAGTCAGAAAAAAGTCATAGTATAGTAAGGCATAAAAATGCCATAGTATAGTAAGGCAGAAAAAGTCATAAAAAAGTCATAGTATAGTAAGGCATAAAAACGCCATAGTATAGTAAGACAGAAAAAGTCATAAAAACATCCTAGTACAGTAAGGCATAAAACGTCATAGTATAGTAAGGGGTAAAAAGTCAGAAAAAAGTCATAGTATAATAAGGCAGAAAATGCCATAGTATAGTAAGGCAGAAAAAGTCATAAAAACATCATAGTATAGTAAGGCATAAAAACAGCATAGTATAATAAAGCATAAAAAATCATCAAAAGGTCATAATATAGTAAGGCAGAAAAACGTCATAGCATAGTAAGGCATGGAAAGTCATAAAAAGGTCATAATACAGTAATGCGTAATATAGTCACAGTATAGCGATGTATAAAAATTCATAAAGAATACAGAAGGGCATGAAAACGTCATAGTATAGTAAGGCATGACAACTTATGAAAAGGTCATAATATAGTAATGCATAATATAGTCATAGTATAGTGAGGCATAAAAATTCATAAAGAATACAGAAGGTCATGAAAAGGTCATAGTATAGTAAGGCATAAAAAGTCAGAAAAAAGTCATAGTATAGAAAGGCATAAAACCAGCATAGTATAGTAAGCTATAAAAACAGCATATTATCGTAAAGCATAAAAAATCATCAAAAGGTCATAGTATAGTAAGGCAGAAAAAGTTATAAAAATATCATAGTATAGTAAGGCATAAAACCAGAATTGTATAGTAAGGTATAAAAACAGCATAGTATAGTAAGGCAGGAAAAATCATAAACACATAGTATAGTAAGGCATAAAACCATGATATTGTAGTAAGGTATAAAAACAGAATAGTATAGTAAGGCATAAAAAATCATCAAAAGGTCATAGTATAGTAAGGCAGAAAAAGTCATAAAAAAGTCATAGTATAGTTAGGCATAAAAACGTCATAGTATAGTAAAGCATAAAAAGTCATGAAAACAGCATAGTATAATAAGGCATAAAAGCACCATAGTATAGTAAGGCAGAAAAAGTCATCGAAAGGTCATAGTATAGTAAGGCATAAAAAGTCAGAAAAAAGTCATAGTATAGTAAGGCAGAAAAATGCCATAGTATAGTAAGGCAGAAAAAGTCAGAAAAAAGTCATAGTATAATAAGGCAGAAAATGCCATAGTATAGTAAGGCAGAAAAAGTCATAAAAACATCATAGTATAGTAAGGCATAAAAACAGCATCGTATAATAAAGCATAAAAAATCATCAAAAGGTCATAATATAGTAAGGCAGAAAAACGTCATAGCATAGTAAGGCATTGAGAGTCATAAAAAGGTCATAATGTAGTAATGCGTAATATAGTCATAGTATAGTGAGGAATAAAAATTCATAAAGAATACAGAAGGGCATGAAAACGTCATAGCATAGTAAGGCAGAAAAAGTCATAAAAACATCATAGTATAGTAAAGCATTAAAATTCATACAGACAATATTATATAGTAAAGCATAAAACGCCATAGTATAGTAAGGGGTAAAAAGTCAGAAAAAAATCATAGTAAAATAGGGATAAAAATGCCATAGTATAAGGCAGAAAAAGTCATAAAAACATCATAGTATAGTAAGGCATAAACACAGTATAGTAAGGCATAAAAAATCATCAAAAGGTCATAGTATAGTAAGGCATAAAAACGTCATAGCATAGTAAGGCATGGAAAGTCATAAAAAGGTTATAATACAGTAATGCGTAATATAGTCACAGCATAGCGAGGCATAAAAATTCATAAAGATTACAGAAGGGCATGAAAACGTCATAGTATAGTAAGGCATGACAAGTTATAAAAAGGTCATAATATAGTAATGCATAATATAGTCATAGTATAGTGAGGCATAAAAATTCATAAAGAATACAGAAGGTCATGAAAAGGTCATAGTATAGTAAGGCATAAAAAGTCAGAAAAAAGTCATAGTATAGTAAGGTATAAAAACAGAATAGTATAGTGAGGCATAAAAAAATCATCAAAGGGTCATAATAAAGTAAGGCATAAAAAGTCAGAAAAAAGTCATAGTATAGTAAGGCATAAAAACGCCATAGTATAGTAAGGCATAAAAAGTCATGAAGACAGCACAGTTTAATAAGGCATAAAAACACCATAGTATAGTAAGGTAGAAAAAGTCATAAAAACATCATAGTATAGTAAGGCATAAAACGTCATAGTATAGTAAGGCATAAAACGTCATAGTATAGTAAGGGGTAAAAAGTCAGAAAAAAGTCATAGTATAATAAGGCATAAAAATGCCATAGTATAGTAAGGTAGAAAAAGTCATAAAAACATCATAGTATAGTAAGGCATAAAAACTTCATAGTATAGTAAGGCATCAAAATTCATAAAGACAATATTATATAGTAAGGCATAAAACGCCATAGTGTAGTAAGGGGTAAAAAGTCAGAAAAAAATCATAGCATAATAAGGCATAAAAACGGCATAGTATAGTTAGGCAGAAAAAGTCATAAAAACATCATAGTATAGTCAGGCATAAAAACAGCATAGTATAGTAAGGCAGAAAAAATAATCAAAAGGTCATAGTATATAGTAAGGCATAAAAATGTCATAGCATAGTAAGGCATGGAAAGTCATAAAAAGGTCATAATATAGTAATGCGTAATATAGTCATAGTATAGCGAGGCATAAAAATTCATAAAGAATACAGAAGGGCATGAAAACGTCATAGTATAGTAAGGCATGACAAGTCATAAAAAGATCATAATATAGTAATGCATAATATAGTCATAGTATAGTGAGGCATAAAAATTCATAAAGAATACAGAAGGGCATGAAAAGGTCATAGTGTAACGGGTGAGGTTTGGACCCAAAAGCAGCACCGACAAGAACCGATGTATTGGAAATCACTTTTATTGTCAGCAGAAGCAGGTAAATAAGCACAGTTCAGTTCTAAGGGGAATGGCAGTCTTTGAGGGGCTTGGGGAAAATCCGCGGGCCCGGAATGAAGCTGTTGATGAGGCAGCCGTACCAGGCAGAGGACCGAAGAACCAGCAGGAAAGTTCTCACGCTGCAACAGTGGAGGCGAAGGACTCAGAGCAGCCCCGAGAACAGGCAGACGAAGACCAGGAAGGGGCAAGGCAGATTCGTGGTCAAAAACACAAGGGCTGAAGTATTTACCTGGGCAGAGACAAGGCGGGTAGGTCGGGAACAGGCAGGGTCGGAACCGGGAGATCAGTCGAAGGGTAATCGCTGGAGAGTCTTGCATGGGGACAAAGAACAATCTGGCAGTGAGTGTGGAGGAGAGTGGAGCTTTTAACCAGGCTTGATTGCTGATGAGCTGCAGCTGAGTGAACAGGTGAATGGAGTGACTGACGAGGTGGGTGTGGTTGGCAGCTGGGGTGAGCAAGGGAGTAGTGAGTGAAGAACTACTGAAGGCAGGTATGTATGGAGGACAAACCATGACACATAGTATAGTAAGGTATAAAAAGTCAGAAAAAAGTCATAGTATAGTAAGGCATAAAAACGCCATAGTATAATAAAGCAGAAAAAGTCATAAAAACATCATAGTATAGTGAGGCATAAAACCAGCATAGTATAGTAAGCTATAAAAACAGCATATTATAGTAAAGCATAAAAAATCATCAAAAGGTCATAGTATAGTAAGGCAGAAAAAGTCATAAAAACATCATAGTATAGTAAGGCATAAAACCAGAATAGTATAGTAAGGTATAAAAAGTCAGAAAAAAGGCATACTATAGTAAGGCATAAAAACGCCATAGTATAGTAAGGCAGAAAAAAATCATCAAAAGGTCATAGTATATAGTAAGGTATAAAAATGTCATAGCATAGTAAGGCATGAAAAGTCATAAAAACGTCATAATATAGAAATGCATAATATAGTCATAGTATACTGAGGCATAAAAATTCATAAAGAATACAGAAAGGCATGAAAAGGTCATAGTATAATAAGGCATTAAAAGTTAGAAAAAAGTCATAGTATATTAAGGCATAAAAACGCCATAGTATAGTAAGGAAGAAAAAGTCATTAAAATATCATAGTATAGTAAGGCATAAAAACAGCATAGTATAGTAAGGCATAAGAAATCATCAAAAGGTCATATTATAGTAAGGCATAAAAACGTCATAGCATAGTAAGCCATGAAAAGTTATAAAAACATCATAATATAGTAAGTCACAAAAAGTCATCAAAAGGTCATAGTATATTAAGGCATAAAAACGTTATAACATAGTAATGCATAACATAGTCATAGAATAGCGAGGCATAAAAATTAATAAAGAATACAGAAGGGCATGAAAACGTCATAGTATAGTAAGGCATAAAAATGCCATAGTATAGTAAGGCAGAAAAAGTCATAAAAACATCATAGTATAGTGAGGCATAAAACCAGCACAGTATAGTAAGGTATAAAAACAGCATACTATAGTAAGGCATAAAACCAGCATAGTATAGTAAGGTATAATAACAGCTTAGTATGGTAAGGCATAAAAAATCATCAAAAGGTAATATTATAGTAAGGCATAAAAACGTCATAGCATAGTAAGCCATGAAAAGTCATAAAAACATCATAAAATAGTAAGGTACAAAAAGTAATCAAAAGGTCATAGTATATTAAGGCATAAAAACGTTATAACATAGTAATACATAATATAGTCATACTATAGCGAGGCATAGAAATTCATAAAAAGGTCAGAAAATAGTAATGCATTAAATAGTCATATTATATCAAGGTATAAAAAGTCATAAAGATAACATAGTATAGAATGGCATTAAAACTTTATATTATAGTAAGGCATAACAATGTCATAGTATAGTAAGGCATAAAAAGTCAGAAAAAAGATCATCGAATATTTAGGCATAAAATTTCTAGTATTGTGAGGCATTAGAGTTTCCTTTTATTCTACTGTGCCTGTCATGAAATGCCATCAAAACATCATTGTATATTTAGTCATAAAAACATAATATTTTAGTAAGGCATAAAAATGTTAAGGCATAAATAAACGCATAGTATTAATGTTGACATTTTCATCGGATTTTTAGACAGACTCATTCATAATTTGTTCTCCACCATTTTAGTTTTTACTCCTGCTAGCAACCTGACTGTAGCCTACAGAAGACAGAAGCCAGGGTTATCCTGCTAGCTAACACTAGCTAATATGGTTAAATAACATCAGGTGACATTTTTCTGACGACGTCAGGTACCATTGTGATATTCTCACATGTCGTGAGCCTTCAGATAGCCCCTGTCCTTGTCAATCAAATGTTAGCATGCCTAAATTGGTCGTCTTGGAGATGTAGCCTCTTGGAGGGTACATTGATCTAATATGATTTCCCATATGGTACGTATACAGATTGCAATGATAGAGGTGGCAATTGTACAACTCAAAATAATAATTTTTGAAACAATGGGTCTTTGACAACTGTTGCAGATTTCATCAGCTGTCTTGAAACTCTTGCTGTTCAGGGAAATTGTTCAGCTAACTGTTGCTTGCTAATGCAGCTACAAAGAATTCCCAACTGTTCACATAAAACATGCATCAGAAATTTCTTTAGTCTGTGTGATTGATGTCTTTGGTTTAGATTGTGGCAACAGGGGTGTGCCACACGGATCTTTACCACCTCTTTGAGGGCATGCACAAAGATGGCTTCCCATCAGTCCTTGGCCATGAAGGAGCTGGTATTGTGGAGAGCGTCGGGCCAGGAGTCACTGAATTTCAGCCTGGTCAGTTAAAACTTAAAACCCCAGTTTTCATTTGTCTAATTACTTGTATTTCTTTGCCTGTAAGACTTAGTGACAATGGCTAGATCAAAACCATAGAGTCCACCTTTTCACATTTGATTTATTAGTTTGTAAATTGGCCTAAAAATAATGAAAGTAATGTTGTGTAATAAGTAATGGCTACATTGTTTTTGAATTTCAGGAGACAAGGTGATTCCTCTGTTCATTTCCCAGTGTAGAGAATGTCGCTTTTGTAAGAATCCTAAGACCAACCAGTGTGAAAAAGGATGGTGAGCTCATCTTTTTCATCTCATCTCTTAGTATCCAGGATGTGTGCATCATGTTACAGACCTATTTGATAGTGCATTAACATTGTAAGCATTACATTATGTGCTTACATATGTCATAGTGGTCTCTATTATAAACGATGTGGGTATGTGATAAGGAATAAATCGGTCCGACAAATTCTGGATTTTTCTCTTAACTTTAGAGAACACAGATCTATCAAACCATTACACTTCTATTTGAGCCCCACTAATTCTGCTCACTCCCTCTTTCAACTCAACCCCATGGGCTCCCTCCTGCCTAAGCAATGCCCACCAGCTATAGGAGCTGATAACACTGAATATGTGCAAACAAGGTTATAGACAGTAATTACATAAAAATATGCTAAACTTACTTTGAGCAGTTATGTCGACATAACACAGTCCAACCTGTGTTTCGGCAATAATGTTTAACTAACACAATTTCAATCTCACACTATGTCAGCACAAATTTAGGTGGTTTCGGATTACTCAGAACATTTTTCTTGCTTTCCTCCAACAGAAGCAATGGACAAATGTAGCCTCAGATGTTTTCATTTTAATTAATTCTCTGTTCAGGGCTTCTGGTCGACATGCTATGATGGCATCAGCAGACTCCAGGTTTACCTGTAAGGGGAAGAAGGTGCTGCAGTTTATGGGCACCAGCACTTTCTCACAGTACACTGTGATGAACCAGATCGCTATAGCAAAGATCGACCCCACTGCCCCTCTGGACAAAGTCTGTCTCCTTGGATGTGGCATTTGCACAGGATTTGGAGCAGCAGTTAATACTGCTAAGGTTTGTATGTCTTATTGTTGGGCATAGTCCAACATGTATTGGTGAAGGCTAATACCTGCTGTAATGAATTCTTCTCACACCATCCTGAGATAATTTATTTTCTCAGACATTGGAAATTAACCATGTTTATTACTGTAAAGAACACCAAGAAGTCCAGAAGTCTAAAGTGACATGTTTAGTTATTGCCACTTTAGGTTGAACCAGGCTCCACCTGTGCTGTGTTTGGCCTGGGAGCTGTGGGATTGGCTGCAGTCATGGGCTGCAAGTCTGCAGGAGCCAAGAGGATTTTCGCTGTTGACATCAATCCAGACAAGTTTGAGAAGGCAAAGGTGTTCGGTGCGACTGACTTTGTGAACCCCAAGGATCACGATAAACCCATCAGCCAAGTGCTGGCTGAGATGACTAATGGAGGAGTGGACTACTCCCTGGAGTGTGTTGGGAATGTGACAGTCATGGTGAGGCATACAGAGAGGTTTATATAAGACACAAGATTTGAAGGCTCATTGTAATTGAGGTTATTTCTCAAGAAGAAGTCTAACTACTACATTTTCTCAGTTACTTTGGGGATTTGAACCCCTGTGGTTACAAGGCCACTGACTTTGTGATGTCTCTGATCATCTAGCGCAGCGCCTTGGAGTCTTGTGTGAAAGGCTGGGGTGTCAGCGTGTTGGTTGGCTGGACAGACTTGTATGACGTTGCCACTCGACCCATTCAGCTCATCGCTGGACGCACATGGAAGGGCTCCCTGTTTGGAGGTGAGACGCATCGCACTAATTAAAAACCCTACTGCAGCTGTCATGGTCATAGGTGGTTATTTGTCATTTTTGATTGGTTGTCAGTCTCACGAGGGTGGGTCTTACTTAACATGAGCTGGAGATGTGGATGTGTAAGATTGCAGATGCAGATTTCGTTATGCATTCATACTGCAGATGAATGCATAAATAAACTTTTTGTTAAGACCTTGAAGGATAATGAATGATTACCCTAATCCCTTAAGCATTTTTATTATTATTTGTCTGCTGTCGAGTGAGAAGCACTGCAGGGAACAAATTGAATGACAACAGATAATTAATTAAGTTAACTGATTAGGTTTCAGGTAAGGCCAACTTCCTTTTCTTGCTGATTGGTAATCCAAGGCATTTCTCCTATATATTGTTAATAGCTGTGCAGTAGCCGCTTAAAATGATTTAACCCATGCTGTGACATATTTGGGAATCTTGTTCAGGATTTCATGAAAGCCGGCTTTTGTTTGTGTGGGGTTTTGTTTTGTGAGCTAATACAGCTAATGTGCTTTTGCCAATGTGTTAACAGGAAGGGAAAAGTCTCCCAAGTTGTATTCAACTCACTAGAAAAGGATTCACTGCCAGGTTTAGATATAGGAAGGTTTGAGTTATTAATGGATTAGCCACTCAGCTCAAGAACCCTCACTTGCATAGTTGTGTGTATGGCAAACTATTTGTAGCATTAGCATTAGTTACAGGAAGCTAGTACAGAGAGAGGATAGAGGTTTTGAGTGACGATTAGTGATCAGTCTCTTGATTACTTATGAGTGAACAATTGGTGGGAGACATGATGCTGATGATAGTGTGTTGTTTGTGCCTTGTTAGAGGCCAGTTTGTACAGTGTGGGCTTGGTGGTTGCAGTTCAGTATTTATTTCCGTATAATGCTCAAATGCATGGCTGTTTGGCAGTTTTTGTTTATCAACAGCTGTAGCAGTGCCTTAAACATCCCATATTTGACACTTTTCCAGTATTTTATTTGAAATTTTAATATCTACAAGAAGATATATTTAAAAAGATAAGATATATTTATGGTTTTAAGAATCAAAAACCATCTCAATGTAGTTTTACATCCCTTCTCTCCGGAGCTCTAGAGGTCTGTGATTGGCTCTTTTCTAAGTGATTGAATAAAAATATAGCAGATTTCAGGTAAACACTGAGGAGAAACTGAGGGTAATGGGTTTAAATAGGCCCGGCTTGGGGCATGGCTGGGAGGGATGACTGCTTTGTTGTGACATCAAAAAGTTACAGAAGTCCTAAAGGCTAATTTTAAGGCTCAGTCTCTGTGGACTGAGTGCTTTGATACTTTCACAGTATTAATATAGAACCTAGACCTGCTTTATAATCAAAAATGACGTGGAAATATCACTTGATATGGGACCTTTAATGGTGTCTGATTAGGGACAGGAAGTTGGGGATGGGAGGGTGTAACCTATGCTAGTTGGTGTCATTTTATTATGTGTGTGCTCTCTGTGGCTCAGGTTTTAAGAGTAAGGATGGTGTGCCTCAGATGGTTAAAGCCTACCTGGACAAAAAGGTGAAGCTGGATGAGTTTATCACTCACAACATGACCTTGGGCCAGGTCAATGATGCCATTGAACTGATGAAGCACGGCAAATGGTGTGTTCATACTTTCTCCACTATTGATGATTTACCAGCTAGCTGCAAACATGAACAATTAACAAGTGTCTGTTTTGTTTTTCGTCCACAGCATTCGGACAGTCCTGAGTGTTTCTCCACAATGACACCACTATGTTGCTTTCAGTGAAGACCAAAATCATCATCACCTGCAACTGCGTCTGTACTGAACCTCAGCACAGTATTCATACACACATTACCATGCACATAATAATGGGATCTGCACAGTGTATGTACATGCCTGACCTTGAACAACCAACACCTTCTAGTGGATTATGTGCAGATTGTCACTGTGAGAATCATCTGTAGTGTTCCTGTAAGCAAAAGCTAAAAATGTCAAAAGTGCTTATGGAGCAAAATAAATGGTCCAAACAGATGTGTTGTGGTTTTGTTGTGTTGTATGTATGTATGAAACCTTCTATACAATGTCACTAAGCTCCGCATTGCATTGTGTATTGTGTGACCAAAGTGTTGCTGTCAGTCTAACAGTTTTAGCTCAGATTCACTCAGATCACCCTGGTTGTCTCATTGTAATAACTAGGCAGGTGGCTTTGGATTTATTCTGCCAGGATAGTGACATTAATTTCTTTTCATTTTTATTTTATTTGACAAAAAAACACTTTGCAATAACACCGTAAGGGCAATGAAAACCTTTTTTTTCCTACTCCTTACTGTAAGTGATGGATTTAAGTGAACAGTTGTGGTTATTTTATAGAGGGTTTCTTGTATTTGTGTTCTGTGTGTGCTCTTCTCACTGGCCTGAAATGTGCAGGGCAGAGTTGGAAGATGATGATGTCACATATTTCATTGCACCAATTTAATATTTCGATCTAATAATCCTGTTTGGCTGTTTAGCTTACATACTTGCTGATATTTTAAAACTGAATCTTTTCACTTTTGAAGAGAAATCAACTAACAATAAACTGTAACTATGGGTTATAATAACCTGAACAACTCAGCTCCATAAAGCCTCCTCATATGTTGCCCAAATTTGAGTAATAGGCACTGATAACATAACGCTTTTTCTGTACAGTCCTTGCCCATCAGAATCTTTTGGTCCTGCAGCTCTCTTTCTTCTGTCTCAACTCCTCTCTCATTTTTGTTGCAGAAATGGCCACAGCTGGAAAGAAGGGTACGTAATTCAATATAGGAGTGCTCATATGTAAAACTGTGATGCTTTTTTCAGATAGACAGACAAACCTTGCATCAGTGTATTTTACGTGATTATGAGATTCTTAAGTGATCATGAAATATTTTCAAATTTCTGTGTATTTTATGTTTGTGTATGTGATGTTAATTCAATGATTCTTTTAATTACTGCAACAACAAAAAAATTCCCTGCTCTGACCCACCCTTGGGCCAACGTTACTCAACATTTGCAGTTCACAATAAAAGGCTGAGTGAGAGGGAGAGTGCTGAACAGGTCATCTGTGGTTTTCAATAAGTAGTGCATACATGAAACTGTGTGTTATAGTCTACAAATATAGTTGATTAACTAGGCTATGTAGTTGTAGTTTTCCATTATATGTCTGACTTCTAATAGCAGGACTTGTATTCCCTGTAATGTAAACTTTGTCACTGTTGTGTAATCTTTTATCTTTTAAGCTGATATTAGTGGCCATATATTTCACACTTGTTGCAGTCTCGTCCTTCTATCCCCTCGATGAAATGTTTCATGTCCTATTTTCACTTGGCTCCAAACAATTTTACGTAACTGTTTATATTGGCAACTGTGAGAGGCTAGTTAGTAAAAAAGATAATGGTGGAAGTCACAGTGGAGTAAAAACACTCAAAAATTAGGAAAAAACACTTCATGTGTGATAAACACATTTATCAAGTGTTTCAACATCTGATTTACCAACCCTACATTAAATTATGCTGTTAAAGCTCAAATTTGCCAAATACCTCATGTGTACACCTGTGAGTAAGGTTAATTTCATTAACGAAAACTGTGATGAAAAACATTGTCAGGGACTTGGAATTTGGTCAGAGGAAAGGGAGGACAGGCTCCTGTCAATCTTAGAAAAAATTGTGAAAAACATGTAATGAAATGATTGTGTGCATTTCTATTTATTTATATATTTATTAAAATGATCTATCTATGAAGTATCAAATAGTCTATGTTTTAAAAAAAAAAAAAACAATTGCTAAAAGGACAGCCATTAGTCCTGTTATATACCCACTTCCTTGATATTGATATGTGATGTTTCATCATTGTCTATGCAACTTTACATGTTTTGTAAAAAATAACAATATACACTGTTATCCTAAAAAATCCTAACTTGCAAAATTATCTGACAAAAAATTTGAATTTTCTAGATGAGATAAATACAAAGAGTGGCAGAGTCTCAATCTGTGAAGGAAGTGGTTGCGGGGATCATCTATTTCCAGTAGCAGGGAATGATTGTTTTTTAAAGGTAATCATGCTCTGCGAGCGTAACCACCAGCACCTCAGGAGCAGACACAGAATCTGAAAGCTGCTCTCTCACTTGCTCCCCACTGGGATCCGGCTGCTGATGATGGGGCTGTTCATTGTTGTCATATCCCATGTCTGATCCAGCATGTCACCACAGTATAGAGCAATGTTGTGCAAAATTGCACAGCATGCCACAACCCCAGGGGTAAGGGCATGTTTTACCTCTGTTGCCTTAAAAAAATATTGCCCCCACCATCTTGTCTCTTATTATTCCAAAGGCACATTCGGTTATTGAACGGGCCTTGGCATAGTTGAACTTATTTCCACTACTCTCACCACAGGTTCCTGGTGCAGTGTTACAATGGCAGGAGTAATGGGGTACCCACTGACACCAAGGAGAAAATTGTGAAACTGAACTGGACATTGAAGTATAGTATGTGTTTGTATGTGTAACCCATGGAAAGCCACTTGCACTATTCCACTATTGCACTGCCAGGTTAGGCCTGGTCTCTCCACTTCGGCAGGTCGGCGGGATAAAACACTTGCAGGAGCAGAGCTGGACAAAGTGTTTGGTTTCCCCGCGTGTCTTTCGGTTGTTTGTTGAACTTTCTACACTCAGCGGTGAATTAAATCTGCAAAATATTGGCAAAATTTCAAGAGCTTCTGCTGACATTGTTTAGCATTAGCATGATGTTTTGGTGCTAGCTCTGTTAGCTTTGCAGCAATGCATAGAAAAAACTGCCAATTCAAGGCACATACCGGTATAATCAGATTTGGATGTAAACCATGCAGTCATGGTTTGAATGTAGAGCTTTTGATTTTAGCCTTGTATTTATTTGTGTTCTGTAACTGATTGATTAGTGATATCTCTGGCTCTTGTGAAAACCTTGACAAAAGTACAGTGAACTTTAAAATTAGAGATGTTAACAGATCTTTTATAGGTCAGTTTTTTTTTAGCTCCTATTATCTGGATCATTTTGATTGGAATCACCAACCACCCTTGATGGCACACTACCCTGAAACAAGATGAACCTCACTTCCACCGTGTAGGAGTAGATCAAATGAACTGATTTTCACAGTATGTGGTAAAAAAAAAAAAAAAGAAAAGAAAAAAAGACACAAGACCATTTGATTTTTGTTCCCCTCCCAACTCAAGTTAACTTTGAATATTTGGGAATTAACAGAAATGGCTTAATTCTGGTTTCTGTTTTTTTTCTTTAAAATACCACAATACAATATATATCATTTGAAACACATGACAACATGACAAAAGATTGCAGGATGTAGGAGAGGAGAACAGTCTACATTTCCATTAGAAAAACAGAAACAAAGAAAAAACAAAGAGAGTACAACAAATAATGTCCAACATAAATACACACAAAGAAAATGCAATCATAAACCCTCCCTTCATTCTGCTCAGTACATTGTATACGACGGTAAAGGTTGCGATGGAAAATAAGAAACGAGGTGAAAAATAATAATGGACAAAGAATATCCAAAATGTCTGTATAAGCATGATAGTATGCATGCATGTGCAAGTGCTTAGTGCCAGAATACATGTATGTGCAAGTGAAGTATTCAGTTTTGGTCTAGGCAGCTTTGCATAGTTTTGGTTTAATCTCACCACTGAGTTTTCAGCTGCAGCAGACAGCGAAAAAAGGTCTAAAACACACTGTACTCTCCCTTCGCCCCACCAAACAGCAGACAAAGTTAGCTAATGAACATAAGGAGCATCTAGCAACCAAACAACCAGATATTACATGCCTTCAGAAGACTAAAAGCAGAGCTGAAAAGAGCTCTGTAACTGCTGGACGTAACTGCAACAAGTTCGCAGTATCAACTTAAGGCGATAATATCTCAAAGTTTTGATGATCAGCGGGGGGACCCAAACGCAGGACGTGGACTTAGAGTAAGAGTGAATAAGACAAGGTTTTCATGTCTGCTTTCAGGGAGCGAAGGTGGATTGAGGTGAGGATTACTGCAGGCGAAGGCAGAGGGGCTGTCACACGCCTAGGATGCACAACTCTGAGCGGCCTGAGAACATGATCTACCACACTGGCTGAAACGATGATCTTGTGATTCAGGTGTGCAGGTTAATCACCAATCTAGTAGCAGGGAGAGTGAGAAGAGCGCCACGCCCATAACACACACACACACACACACACACACACACACACACACACACACACAAACACAGGAAGACAGATAGGGGAGCACAGGAAACAAAACGGCAGGGGAAATATCTGAAGTTCAAACAGTCAAGATACAGATATAAAATCATAAATTTTGTGTGAAACTGCGCAGTGGAAAAGTGGGTGGAGATTCACAAATATAATAACATTGAAAAATACTAAGTTAACATACAACTGATGATATACGAGTCATACATTAGAGGCACAGTTACAGATTTACAGATAACAGTAACTCCGCACTTGAGTTATATATGCATTGTGGTTTATGAATTAACTTTGACATTTGCTTGTAAATAGTTTTGAAACTACCGTGGCTAAAGTCCTTGACAATGTGAATGTGTGCCAGACTATTTCATAATGCAGCAATAATAACCTTTGACCCACAGGACCTCTTGTTCTCTCCTCCACCACCCCTGTCCTGCAGCTGCTCTCAACTCTTCTCTCCCTTTTTCTTCTCTCACCTTTGCAGCAAAAATGGCCACAGCTGGCAAGGTAAGTATCATTCACCATGTGAGCACTTTTAATTACGCAATGTTTATATTGTTTTATTTCCTGCATTAGGAAAGATTTCTTATAAAAATCTCCAGTTGTTCATTCATTCTCATTCATTTCAAAAACACTGAGACATTGACTTATGTCAATTTCAATAATGTGGAAAGTTGAGGTATTCTAAGACTTTTGAGCAATAGTGTATGTTACGAGGCATTTTTGATATACCTGTGTACAATGTTGCGCAAGTTCACACTTCACAAGAACTTGCTCAAAGTTCAGTTCACACAGATTAAAATTAACTATTTCCTTCACAATTTTGAATTTTGAACTAAGTACACAGTCCCGGTTGAATGAAGATATTCACATTCATCTTGTTCCGCTTTGTTTTTGTGTTTTTAATGAGCCACTCTGAGTTATTCTTGTTTAGTAGAACCTCCACCTACCCCTTCATCCTCAGGTCTCAGTCATTGCCAGACCACTGCATGCTATAGAATTACATTACTTTTAAAAGTCAATAAAAACCAATGTGAGTGTAGGTTTTATCACTTAAACAATGTGCATTTTTTATTATGCAGAAACTTATTATGGTGTGGTGCAGTAAAAGTATACTGGTACCACTTCACAATAAGACAAGCCTTATAAAAGATTTATAATTGGTTTATAATGAGGTTATTAGTTCATTTGTTTACACTTTATAAATCATGAATAAACAACTATAAGCAAGTTGTAAGACAGTTTTCATACATTGATGCAGGCTCACTATTTGGCAAGATCTTAAGATATTAACAAATGATGATGCATTTCAAACTTTACATTAAGGCTCCCTTTTACCGGTTATAAATGATAGTAACTGATTAGTAAGATTAATGAATAGTAAGCATTACTTTGATCTTGCCAAATAGTGAGCCTATGCAGGTTAAATTACTTTATTTTTACTGCAATAAACTGTATAATTGTTATGTAACATCTAAACTTAATATTAGCTTAACTTCAAAACACCCTCTCTCTCTCTCTCTCTCTCTCTCTCTCTCTCTCTCACTTTATCCCTCTCTTTCTGTTTCCCCTCTGCCTCAGGGAAATGTCTCCTGGTCTAACTTTGCACAGAGTTTGACAAAACTTACATAAATGTTGATATTGCCAATGAGGTTTGCATTGTATTAATTAAATTTCACTATGCTAATATAATGTTCATGTTTGCTAAAAATAACTTGTGTGTGGAATTTAAAGCGTTCTTTTCAAGTGGTGTCTCTGAGGAGCAGTTGTAGCAGAGACATCGAAACCATAGCTTTCAACATGTAATTAAAAAATATAGAGACAATGTGAAAGCCATTTGTTTTCTTATTTACTTATTTACTTACTTGCTTACTTTTTGTGCAATGTGGCATATAACTCAATTTGGCATTGAGGTGAGCCTGTGATGAATGCTCGCTTTGAAGTATTGCAACATTACCTCCTGGTTCTTGCTAATGTAGCATATTGCTTTTTACAGCAGATGTGAAAAGCTAACAACATTTCCTTGTGAGATGTGTGAAATGCAGATGCATTGAGAGTTCAGTTCCCAACAAAGTGTAGTGTTTTCCAACTCTGTCCCTGCCTCATCCACAAAAAGATACTTAACCTGTGCTGAGTTGATGTAAATGCACTTTATATTACTAATGCCACTTAAATGGATACTTGAGATGTTTCAGGAAGGGGTCGTGGCACTTCTTTTGGTAACCCACGCCAGTACATTTATGATAGCAGTAGCCCCCAGAAATATTTGTTTTAACTCAAGCTGGTCAATTTTACTTCCCTCTAGGTCATCAAGTGCAAGGCAGCAGTAGCCTGGGAGCCTAAAAAGCCTTTGGTGATTGAGGAGATTGAGGTAACCCCACCCCAGGCCAACGAGGTCCGCATCAAGGTCAGAGACCACTATCACGTCGCGAAGGTGTACGTACACTGGTTTGTTTTACTGCACTTGTAAGCAGGGTCTAGGAGGATGAACTTTCCACAATGTTTCTTTAACTCTTCTCTGCAGCACATTGCCAGTCAAAGAGGTGTACGGTTCCATGAAAACCCCTGCCTTGTGCAGCTCATGAGCTCCATTTAGTGATATCAAAAAATATCAAAATAATGAGAAATCATTGCTAGGAGTGTCCATCCCACTGAGAGTGAACATGCTCATCAGCACATCCCTTCAATTGCCAGTGTTTTTCACTGTGTCATTATCTTTATCTTGGTGCAGATTGTGGCGACCTCGGTGTGCCACACAGATCTTTATCACCTCTTGGAGGATGAAGCCGGCTTCCCAACTGTCCTCGGCCATGAGGGAGCTGGCATCGTAGAGAGTGTTGGGCCTGGAGTCACTGAATTTCAGCCAGGTCAGTTTTGAATTGTTCAACATTTTTGGAAATGCGTTTATTTGCTGTATTTCCAAAATTGAGAAACTACATATTATATCTTTCTTTGAAACAGCTAGCCTGGCTATGTCCAAAATTCTGAAATACAGAGAACAATATGGTAGTCAGTATTTATTCAAAGTACGAGCTTTCATTCAAACGTGGCATGAGTGTAGAGCGTAGGGGAAGGGGAAGAATGGAATAAGAGGGGAAAACAACGCCACCTGGGGAATCACCCCAGGACATACCGTTTATAAACCTTCGCTGTTTGTTAAATGGATATCAGGACACGGGCTCATTAACTGATAAGGTAGAGACGGTTTTTTGAATTCAAAATATTTCATTAGAAACAAAACATCAAATAGCAGGGACTAAAGCTGCTGAAAAGGAGCGTTATATTAAAGGCAAACAAGAATCAAAACAAATGTAAGGAATAAAACTATTTTATTCAATGCATTTCTTATAAAGGGTGAAGTTCAAGATCTTAAAATTTACAAAATAAATGTACTAAAGATTATCAATACTAAAATACGTAAAATCTCACCCCAGGTTCCTAACCTCCCAACCTGGCAGCACTCAGCTACACTGCAAAAGAAAAGCTAATCCAAAAGCAATTAATCACAAGTAAATAAGCAGCTAGACTACTAAACAAACAAAGAATTAACAAAGAACAAACAAGGAACTCACAAACAACCCAGTCGAAGACACAAATGAAACCAATAAAGCAAAATAAACCAATAAAAAAAACGCAGGTGAACCACCTCTGGTACGGATAAACCAGTCTAGAACTGGATGAGGAGGCACCGCTGTAGCCAATGCTACCAGCCACAATTGACAGGAACCAGCAAGAGACTGAAAGAGGCCAGCATGTGCCCTTTATAACCTGGCCCTGATGAGGAGGTTAGCTGGGGGTGGAGTCATCCCAGGGCTGTGTTCACAGGCCCTACATTACCTGAAAGTGTTCACCACTAAACAAACAAAAAAAATTAAATATTCAAACTGTAATGTAAAATTTTCTTCACTATTTAAAGTATAGTTTGCCTTGAGGTCCCGCAAAGAGTGTTACTGTCAGCTTGATGCATAGCATCCCCTATTTATTAATCAGTAAACTAAGCTAATAAATAAAAGTGAAGGTTGACACTAGCATACAAAGCTGTTCTGATTGGATTGAAGCATCTGAGAAGCAGTGTGTGGAAGTATTTCGGGTTCTACACCATGGAAGCAAAAAATACCAATGAAGTCGTCCCATCGGCTTCCTGTGACGTTTATTGTGATTTTCCACGAGCACGACAACCGCTCTCTGCTCTTTTTCCTTTCTATTATTCATTTTAATCGTTACTTGTCTTCTGCTACTCACTGTGTGCTAGATTTGTATAATTTTGAGTTGTTATTTTTATCTGGAAAATTATTTGGTACCACCAAAATTGTTTGGTGGTAGCTTGTTTGCCGCCATGTTAGCTTAAAACTGTTTATTGCTCTGTTAGCCTAGCCTAGCTTATCAATTTAGCTTCTCATTCCCGATTGCTAATGCTACCTCAACACTATTACGATGGCTTGTAGTATGACTTAAAATCAACGTTAATATTCTGTCAAACTTTTACTTCGATTGCAATTCATGATTACTTTGGTGCTTATCGCTCATTAATATTTGTCAATGTGATTGTGTTCCACGTGATTAAACAAATTGGTGATGACTGAATCAGTTTTTCTGCAGAGTTTTTATTTGACTTCATTTTGTTCAGTGTCATCTTCACTAAAGCCAAAATGTGCTCTTTTCTTTTTGGGTAAAAGCTGCTCGGATTGAGGCTCAGGGTTTTAGTTGGTGTCATCCATATTTCCAGCTTTGCTTTGAGTGAACATGGACTAACATTAGTTGGACTGGGGTGGATGCATGTGACTGAATACATGATAGTACTCAGTTCATGAACGTACACAGTATTGACCAAATTAACACTCATGAGCACAATTAAGTCAATGAGAGGTTTTAAGCTCTAACGCTAAGACGTTTTGCCTCTCATCCAAGAAGCTTCTTCAGTTCTGACCGACTGACAAGACTAGACTAGAAGATCATGAGCTTGAAGGGATAGCTCAGGATTTTTGCCCTTTTTGTATCCATAGTAGGTGACCTTGTGTCTTATTTGGTCTTAGTTGGCGGCAGGAGAAGCAGGAAGGAGTGGAAGTTAAAGGGCGCATGTGGGCCAATGGGTGGAGTGATATTTGTAACTCATATTAAAGTATGTTTAATGTGGGTAATATTAGGAAGCTGTGGTAGAGTAGTATTCTGTGTAGTGTACGGTGATTGCAGGGGGGCTTTGGCCAGATGTAGACTGAATGACAGGACAGGAACAGCGTTTCATAAGTATTTGTGTCATTGTGATGACCCTGGGTGATAGAGGCAGATGGCCGCCCATCTTGAGCCTGGTTCTGCAAGATGTTTCTGCCTCTTAAATGGAAATTTTTCCCTGCCGCTGTCCCCAAGTGTTATTGGGTCCCAGTAAATAATATTATAAACGGTATGGTCTAGACCTGCTCTATAAGAAAAGAGTGCTGAGATAAAGTCTGTTGTGATTTGGCAGTATATAAATAAAAATTGACTTGAAAGTTAAGACAAGGCATTACACTATTTGGGCTGTGTTCTAATTAATGTGAACTTGTGCATTCTTCTAATTTGGACATACATCATATATCAAAAAGTGACAACCCTAAAGCTCAGTATTAATATGTTGCATAATTTAATCTGTGCATTAGCAGAAATGAAAATACAATTTGGGGGATTATATGTAACTGAGATCCATCTTTGCCCTTTGGCCCATATTTTTTACATTCTTTAAGTTTGTAATTTGTAAAATGCATTCGTCACAACGCAACATTGTTTGTGAATTTCAGGAGATAAGGTGATCCCTCTGTTCATCTCCCAGTGTAGAGAATGTCGCTTCTGTAAGAGTCCCAAGACCAACCAGTGTGAAAATGCATGGTGAGCTTCATAATCATTCAGTTCCTGACATCCACTCTCTTCATTCTCTACTATTATAGGCCGATTGATACAAACAGCTCTTTAGGTTTTCTCTGATGATACCACAGAACTGATTTTTTTTTGTTTAGTTTTGATTGTATTTCTGTGTCAAACATCATCTTGTTCAGGTCAGGCAGAGACCCTCAAATGATGGCATCAGCAGACTCCAGGTTTACCTGTAAGGGGAAGAAGGTGCTGCAGTTTGTGGGCACCAGCACCTTCTCTGAATACACTGTGGTGAACCAGATCGCTGTGGCTAAGATCGACCCCACTGCCCCTCTGGACAAAGTCTGTCTCCTTGGATGTGGGATTTGCACTGGATATGGAGCAGCAGTTAATACTGCGAAGGTGTGCAGGTTTCACTGTTGTAGATCATTTACATGATTATTACTAGATTGAAACAACAGAATGGAATATTTCATGTTATATAATAAATAATAATTATATAATAATATTTTTTTTAATAAAAGACAAATCCTCACAATTAAAATTCTTCCCCAGATTGGACAGCCTATGAAAGAGTAGTCATTCATTATCGGACACAAAACCATTCAACCATCATTTTTACTGTATGGAGGATCAGTAAGACCATCTTCAAGTGCCATGCTCTTTTACTAAAGGTTGAACCAGGCTCCACCTGTGCTGTGTTTGGCCTGGGAGCTGTGGGTTTGGCGGCAGTCATGGGCTGCAAGGCTGCAGGAGCCAAGAGGATTTTCGCTGTTGACATCAACCCAGACAAGTTTGAGAAGGCCAAGGTGTTCGGCGCGACCGACTTTGTGAACCCCAAGGATCACGATAAACCCATCAGCCAAGTGCTGGCTGAGATGACTAATGGAGGAGTGGACTACTCCCTGGAATGTATCGGCAAGGTGGACATCATGGTAAGGCAAATATAATATAATAATATAATATTCATTTAATCTGTTTCAAGAATATAATGAAATGGTGCTACCTAACTGTAATACAAAAAGTTTATTCTAATCAAAGTCACTTACTGTTTTCCAGTAGTAGTTATTAAAGAAGAGCTGATTGTGGTTCGTTGTCCAGAGATTTGGACCTGCAGCTCACTGACTTTGTGCTGTCTCTCCTCATCTAGCGCAGTGCCTTGGAGTCCTGTATTCCAAGCTGGGGTGTCAGTGTGATTGTTGGCTGGACGGACTTGGAAGACTTTTCTGCCCGACCTGTTCAGCTCATCGCTGGACGCACATGGAAGGGCTCCCTGTTTGGAGGTATGACAAATGGCAACCACTGACTAATGAATCTTAAATGAAATGCCTTTGAGCTTATGATCTGATATTTAGCTTGTGGTATTCTAGATAAGACGGTGCTCTTATTTTGTGATTTTGTGTACATCTTGTAACTCAGGCTTTAAGAGTAAGGATGGCGTGCCTCAGATGGTTAAAGATTACCTGGACAAGAAGGTGAAAGTGGACGAGTTCATCACTCACAACATGACTCTGGACCAGGTCAATGACGCCATTGAACTGATGAAACAAAGCAAATGGTAGATTTACACTTCTATACTTTCTTCATCATTAATAGCTCAATAACAACACAGATACAGTATCAACAGGTGAAGGTCTACTCACTTTTATTTTTTCTCTTCTCTGCAGCATCCGAACAGTCCTGAGTGTTTCTCCACAGTAAGACCACTCTGTTGCTTCCAGTGACGCCGAAGTAATTCAGGAATTCACCACAGAATTTCAATATAATATTTGTACAAATAAAACAATGTACATAATAAAGAGATCTTTCAAATTATGCACAAAGTGCATGCCTGCCTTTGAACAATCAACAGTTTAGTGGAATATGTGCAGATTGTGAGAATTATCTTTGGTGTTCATATAAGCAAACGCTGAACATGTCAACATGTTTACAGAGCATGAGAAATGAAACTGAATGAATAATAAATAAATAAATAAGTACTGTAGTAATAATTAAATGTTCTTCTGTCATTTCAAGGAAACTAACGGATGTAATAACAGAGAGCTTGCATCTTAAAATAAAGTCATTGGGGCGCCCCGGTGGCTCACCTGGTAGAGCGCATACCACTTAGGCTTAGTCCTCACCGCAGGAGCCAGGGTTTGGATACGGCCCTTTGCTGCATGTCATCTCCCCTCTCTTTCTCACTGTCAATATAATAGCAAAAATCCCCAAATAATAACTTAAAATGCATAAAATGCATGGTTTAAGAAAAAAAAAAGAAATAAAATAATTGTTAAAATAATTGTTAATAATTTATAGGCTATATTTCCAAGTCTGTATAGGATGGTGTCTGAGTCCGGACCTGGACTGCAGTCCACCTATTAGTGAACTCAGTTCTTAACAGATGGGGTCCTCGACCTCGTGGTTTGTCTTCTGGCTTTATTGTGCCTTATGTCATAGGAACAGTGCTGTGCGAGTGTGTTTACTGTGACAAACATGTTCTTGTAAGTCAATTTTAATTCAGATTTACTCAGACCAGCCACTGTTTGCTTAACTTAGCTGGCAGTGATGTAATTATCACCTCTGCCAAGGAGGATATGATTTCTCCTGTGTCTGTTGGGCCAGGGAAGTTTGTTTTGGGGGCAGATCCTATAAATTAGATTTTTTCTTTTCTCTCTCTAAAGTCTGGAGTAGGTTATTTGATGGAAGTCTGAGCTCTCTGGGTGCCCTTCTCGTCGTTAAGACTGCGTGTAAGACTACTTCAAGAATTCATTATGAGGGAGACAACAGTTCAGCTAAACACAAGGGACCCCAAATTACATGGCTATAATCACTGTCCTTAAAGCTTTCCTTAGAGGCCCCTAAAATGTATTCTCTCAATTAACTTCTTACTACGAGTGATGGGGTCTCACACTGTTTTCTGCCATAGTTAGAAAAATTCTGGATATTTCGAATGAGACTTTCCTGTATTTGTGTTCTGATATGAAAAAAACTTAAGTGCAATAACTGGAAGAGACCAATATTTGAACCGACATCTGATGATGGTTTGTGAGTTGTTTGCGTATGTTGCCAGGTCACTTTCAATTAAATCTGATCTTCAAACCACACCCACACAGTCCCCATGAAAATTGGCTGAAGTTGGAATTTTTCAGTGTTAGACTCTGAATGAATGTTAAGGATGATCATTGATATTTGCTGGAAGACTGATAAGGAGGCGTGGCTTGGTGAATACAGCCACACAGAGCTGTTGAGAGATACAGAGCTACACACAACTGTTCACCTTCACCCGCACTTCACTCAGCCACGTCGCTAAAGGGTTAAATGAATAAATGTAAGCTCCACCACTTTCTTTGAAAATGTGAATATTCTTTCCAGCTTTTATCCAAACACACACCTCCTATATTCTCTGCAGGCTCCTCACACTACTACTCATACATCTTATCATAGGTAGTGCAACGAGGCAATGGGAGGCTTACAAAATGGTGATGGGAACGTCATGCTGAAAGTTTTTGTAAATTAGTCGGCTTGCTGTTTACAGTTTGTATGCAATAGCCAACAAAGGTTATTTTGGCGAGTGAGAAAGAGAAAGCGAGAAAGACGGCTGAGGGAGAGAGTGGGAGTGAGAGAAACCTCTATTTATTACGATTTCTATTTTGACTCATGAAAACGGCAGGAAATGCATCATATTGGTCAACGACTGCATGAAAAATGAAAGCGATGATCCTGAGAAACAGAACCAACAAGTCCACTCAATCGTTTGAAAAATGATAACAAATGTTAATGAAATAACAGAAACATTCTTAAAAAAACACTTAGATTCAAACCATTCGAATATCTACTTTTTCGCATTACGTCCATAAGAGGGCAAACTAATGCAATGAGAGACAACAGAGATAAATTAGTTAATTTAGACTTTACCCAGGATACAAAAATGAAGCCTGTGCCTACATGTATTGACAAAAAAAAAAACGGTAATTTTGTACTGAATAACTGGCTTCTCAGGCCAGAGTTCCCAAACTGGTGGAGGACATAAACAAGAAGCTCAAGGTGGATGAATTTGTGACTCACACTTTGAGAAGATAACCGATGGTTTTGATCTCAGGAACGCTGGGAAATGGTAAGCCTTGATATGAGAGACATTTTGAAGTTGTTTGTTATCTTGATGCGTGTCGTGCTCTCGTGTCCCCCTGGGTTCTGCCTAATACACACATTATGTGTCATTGCCGCCCTCTGATGAGGACAAGTTGAGATGTTATGAGATGTGTCAGACAGGATTTTATAATTTGCCCCTTGAGAGGCCATGTTCTTTTCTAAGACAAATACAAGTTGTGTCATGTGTTTTAAGTCTCTAAAATGTCATACCAGCAATTTAATCTAATTTCCCTCATCCAGTAAAACCTTTGGGATGAGGAATAACTCTGTGTCAATTCCTCTCTTTGATACTTCCAGTAGGCTTTTTGTGTCAGAATGTATTTATGGACTTGAATTATCATTGTAACTAAATTTAAATACAATTGAAGATATATAAAAATGCATGCATTAGCTTAACCCCTCCAATCATTGTAACTGGGAGGTCAAACGCAGGTCAAAAACTTTTGATTTCTCAAAATGTCAAAGCAGTGTGTATAGGGCACTAGTAGAGGTTAATACAGCACTGTAAGATGCGCATTTAAATATTAGAAATTTTATATATAATATGTTATAAACAGCATATGTGCTTAACTTAATCTCAGCTGTTGTGGTTGCTACGTGTTTGGGGTTAGGATTAGGCTCCACATCTGTCATCCAGATCTGAGTCATACCATCATAACATGGCTGCAGGACCTTTTTTCCCCTCTTCTTCTATAACCAATAACCAATGTAAGCCTCCAAGTGCAGCCAAAAAAAAAAAAAAGCCAAGTCCCAGCCCATCTGTATGTTTGCCAAACTCTTTTATACTGGAGCAATAAAGCAAGGATCCAGGCTCTCTTGTTGTTTCCACTCCACATCCTGTCCAGCAGCTGCACTCGTCTCTCAATTCTTCTCTCGATTGTTTTCTTTCATATTTGCAGCCAAAATGGCCACAGCTGGCAAGGTGAGTATAATCCACCATGTCGCACTTATAGTTATGTGATATTTTTATTAGTTTTTATTTTTTCAGTATTGCTTGCATATCGCCCGTGTCACAAGACATGTTTGATAAATCTAAAGTATGTATTTATGCACACACAGTAAAAAAAGATATATACACAAAAATGAAACAACAATGAAGCAAAATGTCAAAAAACAATGTAACAATATCACATTAATAGAAAATACATATATATTATTCATTAAAGATTCATATGTGCTCCTGTCTTGTGCGCATTTCATGTTTGTGTTTGTGTGGCTGATTCGGTGGCTGGATTGGTGGATGAGCGTAATATCTTGTTGATACTATAAATAAATGTTAATCTGTGAATATGCAGCTACACATATGCACGTAATGAAGAATTTCACCAAAACCAAGTTGAAATCTGCAATAAAAATTGTAGTTGTTATATAATAGCTAAGGTTAAGGGTAACCTTAAAATACCTCGTCCTTCCGTTTCTTTCTCTATCTCAGGACATGACACAACTGCAGCTATGCAGTTGAGCTGCATAGCTGTTGACATTGGCAATGGTGATTGTAGTGAAAGCCCTCTTATTTCCACGGTGGAGAAATAGCAATCTACTTGTTATAAGCAACAGTTTAAAGTCCACATGTGTGGACTCTAAACTGTTGCTTTGCACGTGCTTTTTCCCAGTGTTAATTGAGAGAGACATAGGGAGATTCATGTTTGTTTGCTTTTCTTTTTAACCTTGGTATACCTGAGTTTGGACTAAATAAATTTGAGTGGTTCAAGTATTTTGAGTATTCAAGTATTGGGTATTGTGCACTTTTCAGGCAACACAGTCAGGACATGCCAGTATTCAAGTAAAACAATATGCTTCATTATCCTCCTAAAATATTAAGCTGCAGGCTGCAAGCTTGGTACTTTCAGGCAGTTTGTTTTTTCCTTTTAAACGAAAAAGATGAAAAAAAAAACATGGTGTTTTTTTGGGGGGGTTTTTGCTAAAAAAGAAAAAATATCAAATTGGAAGAAATGGTCCAATTTGAGGTTTGCACATTCAGTTTTTTCATACGTCCTTGTTGAATTGAAGAATGAAGAAAGGTAATCAGGTGGCATGGAAGTAAAAGTAAATATTTCAAAATAAAAGCCAAGAGGATAATAGTCATTCTAGAATTACGCAAGCACAGATAGATAGATAAAGATATTTTTTGCTTTGCATTAAGACATGGAAATATATCTTATCAAAAGTGTGTGATGTATTATTTACTTTCATAGTGTGAATTAATAGCCTGATCAATTCATATTTGGAAATACACTGTGTTCCTTCCCAAATAGTGTTGTCTAAAGTGGCCAGCAGAGGTCTCCACATGTTGCCAAGTTTTTGTTCACCCTTTCACCTTGTAATAGGCTACCAAATACGTTATTATTGTACAACATGATCAAGCTGATGTTCACTTTTTATAGCTATTGTTTGTTGTTGGGTGTAGCCTACTCTACAACTTCGATTCTGAAATTCGTCAGTCCTCAGTCATACATTACATAGTGGAAAAATCTATTTCCCGATGCCCATGCTATCCTATTGGCTTTTATTTTGAAATATTTACCTTTACTTCTGTGCCTCCTGACTACCTTACTTCATTATTCAAATTAACAAGGAAAAATGACAAAAAAGAATTAGCAAACACCAGAATTGGACCGTTTCTTCTAATTTGATGTTCTTGTTTTTCGTTTTTCTAATTCTGACAACGTAAAAACCGCTGCTTTTCTGTTTTTTTTTTTAATTTTTTGGTTTTTGGTTTAAAACGAAAAAACAAACTGCCTGATTGTACACTAATTACAAAACTGAATCGGATCCAAGTCAAGTCTTGAGTTGGACTTGAGTCAGAGTCCTGGACTCCTACTACAGCACTATGTGAAACACTGACAATATGTTTCTTTACCTATCTCTTTCTTCACTCAGTGAAAGGTGAAATGCAGGAAAATTGAGTACATAAAGTTTCTCAGGTCTTCCTGAAAAACAATTATGATTAAAGATACAACCTAAAAGTGTTACAGGAAGGTGCTGTGATGTTGTGGTAGACTTTTTTTGTAACCCATCCTGGTATAGTTTTAAAAGCAATATTTCATACCTCCTGCTGGTCATGTGGTTCATTGTGGACTTCCCTCTAGGTCATCAAGTGCAGGGCAGCAGTGGCCTGGGAGCCCAGAAAGCCTTTGGTGATCGAGGAGATAGAGGTTGCCCCGCCCCAGGCCAACGAGGTCCGCATCAAGGTGAGAGACCACTATCAAGACACACACATACATACAACGGTGTGTTACAACACTGTTAGTGTCGGGATGATTATGAAAAAGTGCTTAGTGCAGCCATTAATAGCCATTTGGTGATATGTCTGATATAACTGCTGAATAACAAATATTGATGATGTGAAAGCATCGCTAGTAATAATCTCATCTGTCTGTCTCCTTAATCGTTGCTGTGTTTTCAGTGTTTGGTTACGGTCTTCATTGCAGATTGTGGCGACCGCAGTGTGCCGTTCGGACCTGTACTACCTTTTGGAGAATATGCATGAAGACGGCTACCCAACCATCCTCGGCCATGAGGCAGCTGGCATCGTAGAGAGTGTCGGGCCTGGAGTCACCGAATTTCTACCAGGTCAGTTTTAAATTGCTCAACATTTTGGGAAATGCACTTGCGTTCTTTCTGAGTCAAATTAATCAAACACATTGTACTTTAGTAATTTAATCCTTACGTTTTTTACATCATTCTAAAAGTTTGTGTGAACATTTTTTGACAGTCACAGCGCAACATTGTGAATTTCAGGAGACAAGGTGATCCCTCTGTTCATCTCCCAGTGTAGAGAATGTCGCTTCTGTAAGAGTCCCAAGACCAACCAGTGTGAAAAAACATGGTGAGCTTCATAATATTCGGCTCCTGCCATGTTTTTTCTTCATTCTTGGATGTCTTTGATGTGTCACAGAACCAATTTTGAATTTTGAATTGATTTGGATTGGTTTTCAATGTCAAATATTATCTTGTTGAGTTCCCTTGTCCGTCAGGAGGGGATGCCAGCGCCAGACTCCAGGTTTACCTGTAAGGGGAAGAAGGTGCTGCCGTTTGTGGGAACCAGCACCTTCTCTGAATACACTGTGGTGAACCAGATCGCTGTGGCTAAGATCGACCCCACTGCCCCTCTGGACAAAGTCTGTCTCCTTGGCTGTGGGATTTGCACTGGATATGGAGCAGCAGTTAATACTGCTAAAGTATGTCTGTTTGACTTTTGGAAATAATTTAATCAATATTGTTGGATTGAAACAGCAGAATAGAACATAGAAATTTGGAAGTTTTTGTCACATAAAAGAATGATCTTTTTAATTCAAATGATTGTCGAGATTGAAAAGCCTCAATCATT
>NW_019525395.1:326699-327451 GCF_002814215.2 Seriola lalandi dorsalis | reverse complement strand
AGGTGAAAGTGGACGAGTTCATCACTCACAACATGACTCTGGACCAGGTCAATGACGCCATTGAACTGATGAAACAAAGCAAATGGTAGATTTACACTTCTATACTTTCTTCATCATTAATAGCTCAATAACAACACAGATACAGTATCAACAGGTGAAGGTCTACTCACTTTTATTTTTTCTCTTCTCTGCAGCATCCGAACAGTCCTGAGTGTTTCTCCACAGTAAGACCACTCTGTTGCTTCCAGTGACGCCGAAGTAATTCAGGAATTCACCACAGAATTTCAATATAATATTTGTACAAATAAAACAATGTACATAATAAAGAGATCTTTCAAATTATGCACAAAGTGCATGCCTGCCTTTGAACAATCAACAGTTTAGTGGAATATGTGCAGATTGTGAGAATTATCTTTGGTGTTCATATAAGCAAACGCTGAACATGTCAACATGTTTACAGAGCATGAGAAATGAAACTGAATGAATAATAAATAAATAAATAAGTACTGTAGTAATAATTAAATGTTCTTCTGTCATTTCAAGGAAACTAACGGATGTAATAACAGAGAGCTTGCATCTTAAAATAAAGTCATTGGGGCGCCCCGGTGGCTCACCTGGTAGAGCGCATACCACTTAGGCTTAGTCCTCACCGCAGGAGCCAGGGTTTGGATACGGCCCTTTGCTGCATGTCATCTCCCCTCTCTTTCTCACTGTCAATATAATAGCAAAAATCCCCAAATAATAACTTAAAA